>NC_056737.1:1381512246-1381664746 GCF_019279795.1 Protopterus annectens
GAACATGTGCGGTATCATGTGGACATGTGACAATGGTGTCCCACTACATGCACCACATCACAACAGCTGTCACAGTGCAGTGTTATGTGTACAGTCTACAGATACAATGTATGGGTAACAGGGATGTCTGTGCAGGTGCGGTTGGTGTGAGCTGTATACATAGCTGTACAGTGTGGAGTGCAGGCACTGTGCCACTGCACAGTAGCAGGACACAGGTATGTTTCTGTGCGATGTGTGACCTGGATGCATTACATTGCCATGTCTGACAATCAGTTCAGCTGCTCAGCAGCACATATATGGTGGACAATGGTGGCACCTGTAGTAGCTGTGGACAGGCATTCCATGTCACTGGTGTATCACATCGCATGTCCAGGGGGTTCACTACAGTGATGAGGCCACTATGTGTGTACAGGGTGCAACAGTGAATACCCACTGTGGATGTACTGTGTGACAACATGCCTATAGGTATCGGCCATGGCCTTGTCTGTCTGGGTCATTGACAATTGTGTGTGGTGGACATCGTGCACATGGCCCTGTGGTGGCCCATGTCACATACAAACATACTAGTGTAAGGTGTCACATTCCCTACGGATATGCAGACAGTGTGGATGTCTGCCATGTCGTGCATAGGTCATGTCATGGTGTGAAAATGTTGCAGACAGACATCCACGTGCATGGGACATGGTATGTGCCATGTCACAACGTGTGCACCCAATGCAGGGGCATAGGTCACATTGGTAACACCTGTGCTCTGGCCAGATCACAGCTCACTATGTGGTACTGTGTGCATACCAATGCATACTACACATGCAGCCATTGTGGAACACCGACAACATTGTATGCATAGCTGACTGCACATAACACACCAATAGGTTGTGTGATGTCATACCACTCTACGCTAACGGTTGTATCTACTGTACATGGGTGCTGTGTGTGTCGGGTGGTGCAGCCTGTATACCGTGACTGGGGCACACACAGGTGTGCATGTCATACCTGGACACATGGGGAATATCAATACACTGTATCATGCCTTTGACTAGCAACAGACTTACATGTGACAGACCCTTGTCTTTGCGACACGCCAGACGTATCTGTAAAGGAATGACACAAAGGTATACACATTATCCATTACTATCGCCACAGTCAGCACTGTGCATGTCACATCATGCATCTGTGAGTTGGCATCTGCTATGCACATGTCTGGTAACACAACATAGCATACTGTAGTATGCATCTTGTGTGGACATATATCTGGCATGTGTTGCTATATTATGTGTTGTACTATGACACCCACTCCCACGTCGCTTATCATACAAGCATGCAACACTGACTTACCAGGCTGCTCCGACCTCATAGTTTGCACGACACCCACCTCCACGATGGACGCATGAGTTTCTGTGTGTTGTTCTGTGGGTGTCCACAGACTGGCCAGGAGCTCCTCTGTGGCTGTGAGTGGGGGCTGTGTTGGTGGACCACCACCTGTCCCACGTTGTTGTCTGGCGATTGCAGCGGCACGCTGTCTTGCATGCCGGATCAGGTCTGTGCAGTGCCTGCGGATCTGCTGATAATTGCGGTTGTATCCGCCCAGGCTGTTCACCCTCCTGCACATCTCCTCCCACATCTCCTGTCGTTCCTGTGCCTGCTGTGGCACATGACTGAATAAGACGTCATGATTTGTATGGAGGTATGGGATGATCACCTCAGCCTCCTGACGGCTGAAAGCGGGAAGCCGGGAACATGGCATTATCTGTAAGACATAATGATGGTGGCAGGTCACATTTACACTGCTGTGCTGGCATACTGTTGGAAATACATTGCTATGACATGTACGACATCTGCACAGTAATCTGTGAAAGGCATCGTGGCAGTGACACAGCCGATGTGTTGGCTTCACACCATTGAGCAGTGGGTGTCACATCATATCTGTGTGCCACCCCATCACACTGTACACGCACCATGTAGATGTTAGCCTGCTGTGGACATGTGTACCTGGCTGCACCTGTGTCCATATCACTTGGCATAGGTCCCCATGTGACGTCGGTGCTACTGTTCACCTGGACGCTGTGTATATGTCAGTAAACATCACGTCTGTACCCATTGTGAACATCAGCAGTGGCATTGTACACATACACATGGACACCTGCACATGCATGTGTTGTGCCATGTACATCCACACAGCACTGTACGGGTGTTGGACAACTTGCCACAGCTCACCTGTGTTGCACATGTGATAGACATAGGGCAATGTGTAACCATGACACATTAGCAGGAAAGGCCATGCATAGCATGTACACACACACATTGTCCAGAGCAACACACAGCACCTGTAACACCACAGGGTGCATCACCGCCACATTACTGCTGTGTATGGTTGATAGTGAGAGTGCCGTTTGTCCATTGCACCATGTAGGACTGTGATAGCTCATGCAGCCTTGCTGGGCAGGGCTGCATGGTATGGCAGGGTATGCCACATACATGGCACTGGGCTGTGATCCACCTGGGGGTTGGCGATATTGGCAGGGTGGCTGTCCATTCCGTATGTCATTGCTATGTGTATATGGACATTCAACATGTCTATCACCATGGTGTGGACACTGGCCTCAAGCAAGGTATGCTGCACACTGCTTGCTGAGGGTGTGTCTGGTGCATGCAGGTATCACACATCCATGCATACACTGTAACCCTGGCAGGTGCTATGTGCTGGGATATTGATCAACACAGTGCTGTATGTGGACACACACCGCTATCCCGTGCACATGGATGGTTGCCTGCACTGATGTGGGTACCACATATGTGTACATCCAGTGCCTGCTGCCACCCCCATGTCTGCTGCTGCACTACACACCGCCATCCCTCCCTCTGTGAATGTGGTGTTGGGCACAGCATAGGTATCCATGTATGGGGACAGGGATGTTCACATAGCAGGGTCACTGATGGTATCGTCGATCTGACCATACACGTATGATGCACCCCTCACACATACAGCCCATTCATATTGTTGTTCGCAACGGTGACACAGCTATATTGCTATGCCGGAGACATTCACAGCCATACATACACAGATGCATGCACGTCCATCTGTGGCATGGCCTGGACTATTGCTGTGGTTCAGCACATAACGTGTTTGACTGCAGCTGGCGCAGACCTACTGTGCACATGTCTACACAGTAAGCCTGTTCTACAGTAGGCATCTGTGATGTGCTGTGCACATCTCATATCTGCACATTTGGTTGGTGTCCATCGGTCCACGGGCCAGTGGTGGGACACACAGGGATGTTGCTGAACATATATGCATGCAACCCTGTACAGCTGTAACGCTAGCCTCTCAGATGCTCATGTGTCATGGACGTGAACAACGTACACGCACATGTGGTTGTGGGCTGCCGTCCGTACCCATCTCCTCCTGTGGTTGCTATCATCCCACACCCTCCTTGTATTGTATGTTCAGGCTATGCACCTATGTGGGGCTTGTGGGCATGCAATACGATACGATATGCCTTTGCACCCATCACAGACATTGGTATGCTCCGCGGCTTAGCATTACATAACCACCTTTCACCACTCTCTGCCTGATGGACAGGTATCTTCACTTACACACACCATTCACATACAGTGCAGATTCGTCATACGTATTATGCATTACACACCAGTACATCTCGTGGGTTCGACATACCTTTCTGGCCTTTGGTTCTGTATTCGTCACTACTTGCTTGATACTCCTTGTTTTGTCTTCACTATTTGTTCGGTATGAACATACGGTTTGAATATCCAGGGAGTCTTCCTTATATTCGTCGTTACCTGAGGCATGTGGGTTCATCACGCCAATAGCTGTTCCTCGGTGTGTACTTATGCGCATATCACCGGTGGTCCTCCTCCATTCATGTTGGCGTGAACTAGGCCATGGTTCATTCCTCGTGTGGGCGTTGGTTATTTGCAATACCTTCGTGGGGATGGTATGTATTGTATCATGTTTGTGTGACTGCATCCGCTATGTGTGGTGTCAGGTACATTTCGCTGTGGTGTTAGCCGTGGATTGTGTGTGTTGGGTATGGTATTCTGTTCGACATGTGGGTCTCCGTGTCCTGGCGGCGTCTGTCGATGGCGTTGTGCATTCAGATGTGTAACATAGCTGTTATATTCCTGTACACAATGGATGCAAGGATGCATCAGCTGCTGCTAGTGTTTCCCACGCGGCTTGTTGCGGGTATGCCGCTGTCATTGACTGCCTGTATGTTTTTGCTACGGTTCTGGCTGTTATCCCTTTGATATGTGCGATGGGGTATATCTGCGGATGTGGGTGATGGGTACGGGGTGTGGGTCTTGCATTTATACATACAAGATATGCTTGTGTGTGTGCTCCATCCCTGCTTGGGGAGCTGCAGGTTACCTGTCTGTTGTTCTGGGAATGTTTGTTTTGTTGATGTCGTGTGGTGTCGGTATCGCCTGCATGTTTGCTTCCTGCACGTATTCCTCCTTCACATCGGTTATATATCTGCGGATGTTCGTCCGTGCCTACTATCCATTGGCATTTTGTCACTGATAGTTACGGTGATTGTGGTACTGTACTTGGGACGGCCTGTATGCTACCGGTTGCCTCCTATTCATGTGGCGCTTGCTTACTTAACGGTCGTGGAACACACAGCGGTATTTACGGGACCGTAGGTGGCCACGATTGGTGCCGGGATAGCACATGCGTATTTTCGCCGTACATGCCTGATGCTGTGTAACGTTGCCGACGTATCGTGTTGAGTCTACCATATGGCCGCCATACATATGGTCATGGTTTGTACATGCGTCCTTTGCATCTCCTGTTGGCTATGGTCCTGTGGTACATTCTGGGACATTTCCGCTTTGCATCGTTTTACGTCGCCACGTGCCTAGCCACTGAGGAGATGTCAGTACTACTTTGTGGGTACTGCTGTACATACGGCTATGGTTCCTGTACTGTATGCCCTCGCATGTTATTACACTTGGCCTGTGACATGTCACCTACATACACATTTTACAGTGGCACACACATTACACACACACAGCGGAACACACAACCTCACCTCACACATACACATATTGGCGCCATAGCTCTCAACCTTCCATTTCCAAAACGAGGAACACACACATTCATAATGTGGAACAAATGGGCAAAATGTGGAACACATACTAATGGCTTACTAACAACTTCAGCTAAGAAGGTCATAGGATGGTTAAAATATGCTGATTTACTTACAAAGAAGAACCTTTAATGAATTACTATGATTAATTTCTATTTACCAGGATTTCATTTAAATACATTCCTAACAATGAATGTGTGACAGACTATTTCAATGTGGAACTTTGAGGAACTTCGAGGAACATGAACTGTTTTAGACCCCAAATGAGGTACGTTCCTCATAATGACGTACACTTGACAGGTATGATTGCCGCTTTCGCACCGACGGTTGCACACAGTACCTACGTTGGCCGCATCGCCGGCGGCGGTGTACCTCCGCACTCATATCCTATGGATATGACACGCACATATCCCGTTACTGTACCGTGGCCTGGCGATCATCCCGACCCGCGGATATGTATTGATGCAGGTTGACATTTCCATGGCTGGCGTTCCCTGCTCTGCCCACCCTCCCGGATGATCGGGTTGTCGTTCACTATGTTTACTATGTGGGGATTTCGCGTCTTACTTATCTGTAAACTTGCATCCCTGGGTTCCACATTAACCTGTTGTACTTTATATCGGTGTATGTGTACATATATTTCTACATGTGTAATGATATCTATTTCCGTATCTGTGTATGCACATAAGTACATATGTAGTCGACTTGCGGCGAAAGTGGAAGCATATGGCTACGCCGTCTGCTGTGGAACCGGCGTGCGGTTGAGGTGTTGGCATTCCATGCTCTGCTGGCTATTGGGTGTGCAGTGTTTGGGTGGTGCCTTTGTTGGAGTCACACATAGGTCCGCACATACGGTACACATTACGGGCGGACATGTTTGTGTGGCGTCCATTTCACTGTGTGTGCAGGTAAGGAGGTGTCAGTCCATGGGGCCTACGCTGTCAAAGTATGTGCTATGCATTCCCTCTTTGCCAGGGCGTAGGCATATTGGGTACGCCTCCGTCTACCTACTGGGGCTGGCACAGTGTGTTCATGGTGCTGAACGCCCTGTGCCTGTGCTTGCCTTGGCAGTTGTGGGGCTTGGTGGCCCTACACCATTATGTCCCTGCAGCAGCTGTTTCCGCAGAATCATATTGTGTAGCATACAACATACTATGAATATGTGGGCACATGTGCCTGGAGAGTACTGCAAGGCTCCACGGATGTATCCAAGCACGGAACCGTGATTTCAACATCCCAAACACACGCTCTATGATTATTCTGGTTTGTGCATGTGCCTCATTATGGCGTTCTTGCATGTGTGTGTGTGCATTTCTGATGGGTGTCATCATCCACGGCTCCAGTGCATAGCCAGCATCCCCCACAAGGTGACCTTGTGTGATGTCCCCCTGGCGAATACCTGATACAGCTGTGAGGCATGCCAGATATGGGAGTCGTGGTAGCTTCCAGGGCTGCCAGCACACACATCCATGATAATGCCCTGCGCATTGCACACGACCTGGCAATTGATGGAGGGGTATCCCTTGCGGCTTATGTAGCGTCTACCCTGCTCCCTGGGCGGTGACTTGATTTCTATGTGCGTACAGTCTATCACACCCAGTACCTCCGGGTATTGTGCCACATGGTGGAAGTGGCGCATATCGGTAGCCAACTCCTCCTGAGATCTGGGGAAGTTTATATACTCATGGGCATGTCGTAACATGGCATCCAAGAACTGGTGTAGTACCCTGGATGCTGATGCCTGTGAGATACCCATTATATCCCCGGTTGGCCTTTGAAAGGTACCTGTAGCCAGTATTCGCAAGCTCACACATACCTTTGTGTCCACTGGGATGGGCTCCCCTCTGTTGTCTCTTGTTCTCAGGCATGGCCGGCACAGCTCCACTATTTGCTGTAACGTGTCCCTGTCCACCCTGTAGCGCTCTACTATCTCCAGGTCTTGCAGCCCCTGGTAGGTCACCCTTGGTCTGAACACTCTCCTTCTCCTATGAGGCCTACGGTAGTTGTCGGCACCCTCCTCCGCAACTCCGTCTGTCTTTGACACATACCTATGCATCACGGCCACGGCGGCACCCAACATATACATATTAAAAGTTCCCCGTGTGTTTACACCCTACGGTGCGGCGTTTGGGAAATCGCGCTGTGTGTTGTGTGCATTCACACTTTATACTGTTGTGCTGTATACCCGGTGATGTCATTGGGTGTGTTTGTGCAGCCGTATCTGTGGATTATCTTCGGTGTTTTACCGTTGCAACTGCAACGGTATTGCCTTTAGTGTTACATTACAGTTGCCTGCATTGGCTTAGCTTTGCATCTTACATTACTGTTTCTGCACGTTGCACCTACTATTGCCTGCAGTGCATCCTGCAGGCACATGGCATATGATGCATTTTGTCTGCTGCCGTTATGCTACCTCTGTACTTGGCTGTGCTATTTCGGTTCTTTGCCCTTTGCATTTCTACTACATCCCCTACTATCTTTGCATTCCTATGCCTCCCCTTTCCCGTTTTGCGGGAGTCTGCATGCAGAGTTGTTAGCTGCCGCCGTCTGCCCTTCCTCGATTGATTGGTGTTGATTGCTCATTACGGCTCCAATTACACTGCTTCCGCATTTCCTCATATTCTCCGCATTACCTTCCTATATCCGTGGTTGTTGACGGGGAGGCCGTCACATGACTGGGTTGGGGAACGTAGTCATCCTCGTGCACATGTATCTGTGCGCGCATTATGTACTCTCAGCGCATCTATTTCCTCACACGCCGGTCCTACTGCTGTGATGTGCATTGTACAGCCCATGTTTGCTGGCCTCCAATGTGCTTCCTCCTACAGTGGCACACCCCTCTGCGATTGACATGTATTCCATGTAGGCCACTCCTCGGTATACTACCGCTGCGCCGTTTGCTCCATCCTTACACTGGCGCCGGTTTTGCGATTCACTATTATCTGCCTCATTTGCATGGCATTGACTGCTAATACATGGTTCTGACACTGAACACTGCCGCCACTCCTTGACAACCCTTGCGCTGGGGTTGAGGCTTTCCATACATACTATGGTGTGTGGTGGCTGTGCATCTGATGTGTATTATACTGCTCTTTTAGGACATTCTCATATTATTTCATTGTTTTGCACCTTCTGTGCACATATCCGGGGGTTCTGCTGTGGTTTCTGCGTACATAACATTTATGTCATTATTTACAGTTTGTGCATGTTTTCTTTGGACATTCTCGGTGCCTTTCGCCATTGGCATATTGCACCTGTATTATGATACCTGACGTTGACAGCCTTCCATTACTCCTTGGTCATGTTTGGGTAAATGTAAACCGTTTTTTTTTTGGTTTACATTGCGTTATACGCTTCGCCTGCCCAACCGTGGATCGCTATTTGCCTTCATTTGCATGGTGCAATACCGCACACAGTGTGTTTAGCATACCTCGCGGGCGGCGAGTCCGCGCCGGTAGTGCACGTGGGATTGGTTCATACCTGAATCGCTCGGTGGCCATATTTGGCTTTATAACGCCGACGCTATGCGGGTGCCTGGCGCAAGGTTCATTTTGCCAGTTCCTTACATTTAAAAAAAAAACATACCCTATTCCACCTATATTTATTTGTCCTAATACTTTATATAGCTCATTTAAAGAAATCTCATTTCCAACCCTTTATTCTCCTTTTCGGTTAACTTTTTTTACTTTCCATATTTTTACTACCTTCTTTTATCTTTAAACATTTCTTGCACATGATACTACACTATTCGTAACCTTTTCATGACTTCTTCCTTTTTCTCCTTTTGCATGTTTTCGTTCTCTCGTTACACTACCGCCTTCCTTTACTAATTTGCTTAAGTAAATTGATACTTCTCTTTTTCCTTGTAAAAATATCTTTGCTTTTACAACAATTCTAGTATTTTTCTTGATATGTGTCATATATTTTTTTCTTTGTCAAAGTGATATCATTATGTTCTAAATCTTCCAATGCATCTTTATATATTCTATGTTTTTCTCTCTTTACTTTTCTCACATATTGCCACTACAAAAAAAATATTTTTCCTTAAATATCATCCACCATTCAGACCAATTTTTATAAAATGTTCTGATAGTATTATGATCTTTCCATAACTGTATTACTAGTCTCTTTCCTTCTTCATTCCATGTTTTCTTATGTATTATTTTTATTCCTTTGTCTATGTTTATATATTCCTTGCTTTCCTTTATCTCTAGTCATATTTCAAGATGATTAAAAAAAACTGTTTTGGCTACCTCTCCTTTTCTAAACTTTCTGGCACAATAAAGCAATCTAATTCAGTTCTATGCATACCCCTTTTGAATGTCCATGGAAGTTTATCCTAAAGTTTTAACTAAACACATCTTATAACTTCTAAAAGTATTCTTATATTATTTCCTTGGCTTACTATCATTATCTCGAAATTTTACATAAAAAGTATACTTATTAGTGAAGTGTTTCACCAAAAGTACACATTACCAAATGTCCCTAATGTCGTAAAATGGCTGTTAATGCCAAAAATGTCGATCATGACATTTTCAGCACTTAACAGCAATCCCACCCTTCCCGTAACTCCCTAACTAACCTAACATCCCGTTTATGCAGGGGGGCAAACCCCCTGCACCCTCCACACACCCCCAACTTAATATTCCAACTCCGAGATCGCACTACAGTGAGGAAAGGGATGTATTTCCCTAACTGCACTGTACCACAATTCCTTTACATGAGCGAATGTTATATTTGCGAATGCACAGTCCATTCGCAAAAATGACGTTCGATCATGTAACCTGCACACATATGAAGTATTCGAACATCTGTTGTTCGCATACTTCATAGCCGTGCAATTGCACAGCAACATTTCAATGGTAAACCTATTTCTTTTCTTTTATGATTGCCTTTTAAATCACAGTTAAAGTCCCTGTTATTATAATATTCATATTTATCACAGCATAGCTAAAATCTGATGACATTAGCTTTCCCTTTCCTTACAATTAGTATAAGCATATATTGTTATAATTCTATATACTTGTTCTTACCATTTTAAATCTACAATGGTTAATCTTACCATTTTTGCTAAAGTTACATCTAATGTCTTTACTGTATTTCCACAGAATACAGCTATTCCAGAACATCTCTCATTCCCAAATTCAAGATTATCTTTCTTTCCCGTAGTTTCACTGTTTGAAACCTTTCATTTAGTAAAAATCTTCTGTCTTCTAATATAATTGCTCCTATAGCACATGCATTACACCATTTCAATATCCTTCTTCTTCTTACTATAATCTTAATACTATTCACATTTTCAGAAAGCACTCTAACATTTTCATTTTCCTTAAATTCAGGGTTTCATACATCTGTAGTTAATTACTAAGTTAACTTTCTTAATAGGACATCTAAACATAACCAGTTTCCCTCCCAAAGGTGAGAATCAAACACCTTAACCATTATACTAACTCCAAATCATTAGCTGCATATATTCATTTTCATCCATTTCCTTTCTTTTTGTTTTTGTTTCTTTTGTACTTAACCTTTAATTTTTTCTGTTTCTTATCCTTTTTTCAATTAAATTTATTTTTCTTTTACTACCTCCCAATTTATGTCATCTTCATCACTTATTTCAAGACCTTCTTATATGGCCTCTTTATTGTTTTTTTCTCATCTATTTTTTCTGCTTCTACTACTAAAATTTCTTCTCTTTGTTCATTTTACTGTCTCTTTTTCTGTTTCCTTACTCCTATTTGTATTTTTGCAGTCCACCCATAAATATCCTAGTGTGTTACATTAATAACATTTCAGTTCACGTTTTTTTTTTTTTTCATCATGTCCATTTTCCCACAAATATAAAATTTTCTTTCGTCGTAGTTATTTATCAAATGTCCTTTTCCAAAAAAAAAAAACATGTTTAGTTGTCTCCATTATTATCATGCTTGGTATATGTATATAAATATTACAATCCCAACTACCAGTCCATAAGTTGCTTTGGTCATAAACATTTGCAATGTGCAGTACTTCTTTACATAAAGTTTTCAAATGTCCTTTCAAATTCTCTTTCCACCTCTGTTTAATATTGTACACAGATTTTCTTTTTTTGTTTCTTTGTTAAATGCTTTGATCATATAAAATTTCCACAAGTTACATTCTTTCTTTTTTTCATATTCTCCAAGAAAAAAATTAATTGAAAAAAAGTCTCAAACATAATAATTAGAATAAATGCTCTTTCCTGATGTGCTTTTACACCCAAAGGAGCTATTAAATTGTCCCACACTTTATACCTGTACATTTCTCCATCTTCTTTACTTTAAATCCTTTCCATGTACTTTTGTTTTTCATTTTCTTCTGCCTTCTTTTCTTTAAAACATATTTTCTGAGGCCTGCCACATTCTCTGGTCTCAATATTTGATTTCTCCTCCATTTCTCTCACCAATCCGTTATCTCCTTCTCTGTCTGTCTGCCTCCCTGTTTCTCTGAGTTGCCTTTGTACTAGGAATGCAAACAGGAAGTACTTCTACACAATGGGTTCCATTTTCAACAAAAATGAGTAGGGGATGCTCCCTAATGCCCTTACTAAAGTTTCACTAATACTATTAATACCACCTCAGGTGTTTCCTGAAAAGGGGCTGCTAACCTAGAAGGGTGAACCCTGTCAAGAAAGGATAAGTTTATTTTTTTCTGATCTCTACTCTTGACAATATGTTTGACCATCTATGGGCAGCCGCGGTGGTGCAGCGGTTAGCATTGTCACCTCACAACAAGAGGTTCTCCGGTTCGATTCTTGGCTGGGTTACCTTGTGTGTGGAGTCTGCATGTCCTCCCTGTGGCCATGTGGGTTTCTTCCAGGTGCTCCGGTTTCCTCCCACATCCCAAAGACATGCTGTATGTGGATTGGACACTCTAAATTTGCTGTGAGTGTGTGCATGTGTGTGCCTTCTGTGGAAGGTTGGGCACTGGGCTGGCAACTTGACACCGTAAAACTCCACTGCCAATCATGAGCAGACAGGTGATCCACTGTGGTGACCCCTAACTGGGAAAAGCCGGAAAAAGACTCTTGATCACCTATACCACCACCCCCCAGATCCACATTGATCTAATCATAACTGGCGAGAGCTCTCTGAACTATTTATCCTCCTTGGGAAAAGAATCAGGAACTGGAAGTGTTGCTGTCATTCAATGTGGATAGTGAGATTTTCTTTTTTTAACCATAACCTCCCCTGCCAGAATTGTGACTTTGCTAAATCCTTGCACCAGGGTTGTTGCACTGTAAATGCAGACCATAGTCCTCCATCTCAGTTAGTCATGACACTTTCTTCCCCTAATGTGCATGAGTTGGCATTTTGTCACTCCATTCCATTCCTTTGTTGCTTAAGGTGCTAATCAAACTTGGATCATCTGAGGCACAGACAGGGCTTTATAAAGCTATATGAATAATATGATACGATTGTGTTTTAGGAATTTTTAAATGGGAACAGCCTTTTTTTACAACTTTCATGCTTCCTTCTGTTAATATATTTTAACTCTGGAACAATTCCGTAATATAATGGTAGTCATCCAGACATTATATTTTTCTGCAATATGCAATGAACTGTATTATTGATGGATATATTGTTTCAGGTGTGTCTGTGTGTGTGTGTGGGGGTGTTGATGATCTAGCGATGTGTCTGAGCTCTTACAGAGCGAGTGGCCACCCTGCTATTGTGATATGCAGCCTGTTTTGTTTTGTCAGGGTTATGCTAGCTTATGCAATGTACACAATAGCACTGACAACAAGTAGTATTTGAAGCAGTTTGATACTGTGGCACATGGAAGCATCTAGCGTGCTGAGTTGCACTAAGTGTAACAATGCACTTCAGTGCAGCAGTTCAGTATATGTGTAGTGAGAAGCATTGCATTGTCACACTTCTTGGTGCAATGGATATTTACTTATCATTTTTAAGTGCAGCATAAAAGTACCACAAAAGTAAATAAGCACTGCTTAGACAATGAAAGCTGCTATTGTCAGTGCTATCACAGAATCAGCTGCTTTGTTTTGATTAAATTATTTTCACAGCTTTAGGAAAAGTTTGTCTATTTGCTGACTGGTTTTCTTTACAGACTATCTGTACAATCCCTTGTTACAGATGATATCTTAGTTAATAATGTTTAGTATTTTTAATGTAAATTAAAGAAAACACAGGCAACATTTTACTATAAGCCTGGTATCTTTCATTTGAAAATTAAGTACAACTTCATATTAAAATCCTTTTTTTTTTTTTACTCTTAAATACTATACTTCTATAAAGCATAACTATGCATGCTGCAAAATGAAAACTTGATAATTCAGACATTTCCTAAGAAGTTTTTTTTAACTGGATGGAAGATTTGCAAAGCCAGTCTTGAAAGAGATTTAATCTAGTATAAGAAAAAATAATAAAACTAAATCAAATACCATTGTTAATATGTGAAACAGTTTATCAAATATATTTGAAACGTTAACAGAAGAAATATGTGTTTGCAGGTGATTTAAGTAGCATCTACCATGAAACCAAGGAAGATTTGCAAAAGTCATATATTAACATTTTTTTCAATATTAATTTTAGGGCTAAGAGATCCATAGCACCTCAATAAATATATAGGCATGCAGAATGTAAGGGATGGTATACTATAAATTAAACAAATGATTCAAGAACCTAGCCATGCAAAAGAGTATCTTAAGCAATGGTAAAAAGAGGAGCTGATAAAAAAAGCTTCAACACCCAGGATCACCTGACAAACTTTTATTAAGCAGTGTCAGTTGCTCAATAGGTAATATGCTCACTTTTTTTTTTTTTTTTTTTTTTTGCGGTGCTGAAAGATCAGATGACTCTGGGTTCTAATCTCACTCCAGTTGATTTATTTATTTTATTATTTTATTTCTTTATTTATATTTGTTTACCAAGAAAAGTCTGACTGAGATAAAATCCCTTTTCAGTGGAGGCCTAAGGAGGAAAACTCCATGTTTAACACAAGTTTTGACAAATTCATACAATACAGTTACACGACATCAGAAGGAATACAAAATATGATTATTGTACATACATACATAAGAAACAAAAATTATACAATAGCTTACATAAGCATTATTTAGTAACAGCTCACATACACAGGTGGTAAAGTTGCAGTGTTGAATATTAATTGGAAATAGACACAGGCTTGTATAAATCAATGACACATACAACACTGAAAAGGTACGGTAATACTACTTGTAATTTCTAGCAAGTAAAGTAATGAAATAAGAAATATCTTAACTATGGAAATATTAGAAAAGGGAAAGGTGTTTGATAAAGAAATATAGTATGAGATGTTAGTAATAGAGCATCTATGATGTTACATTTAAAAATGAAAAGTGAAGTAATTAGTCAAGTCAGAATGGTTGGGGATTCATGGGGTGTTATAAGAAGTATTAGTTTTGGATAGATAAGGAGAGAGAGAGAGTGATGAAACAGTAACAGAGGGAGGACAGTAAGTCAGGTAAGATAACGGTTGATCTAATTAGAGAGATGAAGAGATAGAGTCTTGTCAACTTAGAGCCTCTGATTGATATAATTTATGTAAACAAGGTTACTCCTTGTGGTTAAGTGAGTATCCTGTATGATGGAGAAAAAAGGTAAGTGGAAAAAATAAGTATTTGGAGAAAAGGTAGCGGGTGTGGTAAAAAAATTATTCTAGCCATAATTGGAGCAATGATTTTCAAAATGCTGACACTGCAGTCAGTATAGCATTATTTGAGGTGCTCCATTCAAGAGTCCTTTTCTTTGGGTGAGATGTTAAACTGAGGTCCCATCTACCTGAGTTGTTGGTTGCTTAGGTAGATGTAAAAATACCATGACATGTATCAAAAGGAGTAGGGGTCCTTTATTTTATACAACATAAAAAAACACAAATGTATCTATTTAAATATTTACAAAATGTACATATTTACAGGCACACACACACACACACACACACATATATATATATATATATATATATATATATATATATATATTTCTAGTTTTAGTACTTATCATTTTCCATAGCCTTAACATTCTTCCACAATTGACCCTCACTCTTTCTTCCACAATCACAATCTAATTTTTGCAATATTATGTACCAAAATCCATTTTCCATTAAACAGAATTTCATTCAATCTTTCATTCCAAGTAATCCATACTACATAAAATAAATTATCTCCCCTTCTCATATATTCTTTCTTCTTGTTCTTATAATAATCCGTATATAGAATTATGTTCATATCTATATTGTTTATATCATTAATATTCTCAAAAAAAGTTTATTCACTCAACATTTTCCAGTGTTTCACCACTCTTTACATTTGAAAAAAAAAAATCTGTTATTTCTTCCTACCATAAAATAAGCACACTCTTTCAACCTTTTTTTTAGATGGCATATGCACCTTTACCCTTAAGGAAATCCTAATAATCTATCTTGGTCTGCCAGATTTTCCTGACTTTAATGGCTTTATTCACTTCTCCTAGTAAATTTTTACATGTATTTACATAATAATAAAATTGGATCACATTATACCAAATCCATCTATCTTACTTTATATCAATTTTTATTTTCCATAGTAGTATTTTTTTCTTGATAATTTTTTTAATTTCTTCATTTACATATTCTTTTTCTCTTTTTCTTATTGTCATCATCTCCCAGAACTTTTTGTACTTATACTGCCATTATTAATTTCTCATTCTCTTCCTTTCCCCCCCTTAATACTCTATACAAGTTTAAAGAAGCAAAACTGGATTTAGTAATTCAATCCCCCTTCATCTTCATTCATAAACAACTTACCTTTTTTTCAGTGGGTTTAATTCTGAGACCCATATGAAAGAAAACACCACTTGCACAATTTCCTTTTCATGTTTTTTTTTATTTATTCTTTTTGTGGGATCATATAAACATTTGACAGATATGCTGTTTTTCTAATTGATACAAAATTTACCATAAAAATCTTTTTCCTGAATACTGTTCTATACATCCTCCACAGAAGGCATAGCTCATTCATTTCTTTTATCAAATACCCCCATTGCATCATAAGTATATCATTTTCACCAACTTTTATCACTAGCAAAGACACCTCATTCATTGAAAAATACACCCTCCCCAATTTTTACCACATCATGCAGATATTTACTTTTATCTTTATTTAAGATCATTCCTATTTCCTTTAAACATCCATTCAGATAAATCAATATTTCCCTCATCAATATGTTGTTCTTAACAATTACAACTGTATTGTCTGTGTATGTTAAAACTACTTGAATCACCACATCCTTTTGCATCACATGTCTCACATCCTTAATTTTATAAACTATTTCACTCAATATCACATTCATTATCAGTTCAAACAATATTTCATTCATGAGACATCCCTGTGCTATACCACACAATGCATATTTCTTTACTCAGCCATTCATTCACTAACACTATACCTCTATTATTTTGATTTGCTGATATACACACTCTCCTAATTCAATTACATATTCCATACTTCTCCATAATATCCCATAAAACATCATGTCCTACTGGATCAAATGCCTTGCTCGTATCACTGACCATAAGGGACTCAGGTCACTTACTCCTAAGTACCAGTATGACTCAGTCATAGTCCACATGGCTGTGAATGACCTGAGAGGTATCTCCTTGGACTATATGAAGGGACATATGATTGAGCTCTTAGAATATGTGTTCACAAGCAGGTATGAGTCCAGTAGTGAGCAGCATTTTGCCATCTTCAAGGATGATGCCACAATACCAGGAGGAAATGATTGACTTTAATAATTGGCTTAACCACTGGTGTTATTCTAATGGGATCCAATACTTGTCAGCCTAGTCAGACATGGCTGACAAGCCACACTGCTTCACCAGGGATATTCTTCACTTGTCACCTCTAAGCTTTTGGATATTGGCCAAGACATTATCCACTCCTATATTGACGTTTTTAGGCATTTCCAAACAGACAAACCTTTCAACATACCAAAAGCTACACAGAATAAGCTAAAGGTGTTAATGCACAATGCTAGGAGTCTCCACAGGAAACTGCACTCCCTAGAAGCTCTCCTCACCCTGGAGAATGCTGACATCTTTGTAGTTATTGAAACATGGCTTAAAGCCATAGAAAGTACTCTGGCAGTGTGTGGCTATAATTCCTTTCATACTTTCAAACCACCCACTGAACATGAAAGAGCAAAAGGCAGAGGTGTATTTATCTTCGCAAAGGATAAGAACACCTCAAGGCTGGTCAAATAATATGACATGGTGAGCTACCCAATATCCAACTAACCACAGGAAAAATCTGCTACCATATTCTTGCTAATTACACGTCTCCCGCCATGAACCAGAAAACCCATACATCATACCTAAAGATGCTAGAATCACTCACTATCCAGCCCAGTACCATTCTCATAGGTGATTGTAACTACCCCTCCATTAATTAGAAGGTGTACACAACAACTAGAATGCAGGCCCAAAGATTTCTTGACTTTATAAAGTTGAATGCCCTGAAAAAGCTAGTCTGTACTCCCACTAGAGGAACAAATATCCTAGATCTGGTAGTCACAAATATGGGAGAGCACTCCATAACCACCCAGACCCCTACCCCAGTGTGATGTCCTCAATGGTAATATCAGATCACAAAGTGTTCTCCCTTGAACTAAATGTAAAACTAGTTCTCCCCCCTAACCCCAAAAAACTGCAAGAACTTCTCTAAGGTAAATGGCCCCCCTATTAAGGGATGGCATAGCTAGTTTTCAAACTCCCCAAAATCCAGAAAACACAGAAACTTATGCAGAGGTGTAAGCAAAACCTCTGTATGTCCATACAAACAACTACATAGAAACAGCAGTACTAGACTGAAATAAACCCAGGTCAAAGCACAAATACAAACCACTCTGGTGAACCCCTGGTATTAATAGGTTGTACAACAAAAGAAAGAAAATCCTGTCAAGAAGTAAGAAGGAATGTGCACAACAGAGCAAAATGTTCCTCATTAGTCTAAATGAGCAAATCAGGGAACTAATCAAGTCTCTGAGAGCAGACTTTGAGGTAGAAATAGTCTCCAAAGCCAAGGATAACCATGAGGCATTTTTCAGTTATGTCCGCAGTCTTAAGGGCAACACCCAACAATGTGCTGAATTAGTTGTAGATGGTATCATCAATACTCAAATAGAAGATATAGCATATCTGCTGGCTGATAAATTTAGCTGAAATTTTACCTCCCCATCATCCCTAGTTCTCCCCCAAGAAATACCCTCCATCATTCCACCACCAATTATTATTAAAGAGCAGGTTGTCACTGGGCTCTATAAAGCTAAAAACATGGATTGAATGGGGCCTAACAATATACCAGGTCGCCTCTTAAACAGCTTAAATTATGACTTATCAGGCCAATCAGGATCTCTGTTTAACCACAGCCTTCAGACTGGCTTTGTTGTGATAGAGTAAAAGACATCAACAGTCATCCCTCTACATAAAGGAGACAATCTACTGACCCTGGAAATTACAGACCCATAAGTTTGACTAGTCTTTTATGTAAGGCCATGAAAGAATGATCATGTACCTGATAAAAAATGGCATAGAAAACCTCTAAACACTTAACCCAACCTAATTCACCTTTGTCAAAGGCATGTCTTACATACTGAATCTGGTAGATCCCTTTGAGAAAGTCACTAAGGCCATGGTGGGGGTAAAACAGAACATACCACCTACTTCAACCTGGCAAAGGCATTTGACATAATTCCCCATTCAGGTATTATAAATAAACTCAGAGAACTGGGCATAAATCCCTACATCACCAGATGTCTAGTCAGTTGGCTCACAGATAGGACACACCTGGTTAAAGTGGGGGAATCCAGATCCATCAAAAGGCCAGTTGCTACTAGTGTGTCACAGGGCTCAGTGCCAGGGTCACTCCTGTTTGGAATATACTTTTCTCAAGTCAAGGCTAACATGGAAAGCCTTAGAATGACAAAGTTTACTGATGACTGCAAGCTGGGGGAATGACGTAATTCCCCCAGTGATACAGATATCCTTAAGGAGGGTTTAGATCAGACAAATGATTGGTGCGAAAACCATGGCCTAAAACTAAATGCAAAAGCAAAAAAAGCATTTTCATAGCCTTTGAGAAGTCAAATACCTCTGCAAATTATAATATCAATAGCACACCCCTAAGAATAGACTCAGAGTTGAGAGATCTAGGTACACAGATAGATAGTAGCCTGAACTTTGCTGCAACGCATCCACAGTGGTGAGGAAGTCCTCCTATGTGGCACAACTTATAAGTAAAGGTATGACATCCAGATTCAAGGAAATTATAGTCCCGCTGTACTCAGCACTCATTAGACTGATAATTGAGTACAGTGTTCCATTTTGTAGGTACTTGACTAGACACTTACAGCAGCCGGAGTGACCTCAGAGGTTCCTCACAAAGAAAATACAGAGTGTAAACAACATGTCTGGTGAGGATAGACTAAAAGCCCTATTCCTTTACTCTGTATCCCACCAACTATTACACAGTGATCTATCCCTGACCTACAAGGTACTCACAAATCCAGCCCTGATGGAACTGCTACAAAACCACAACTCAAACATCATAAGGGTCATCTGATAGAGGGATCTAAACTTAGTCAGTGACTCAAACAAAACATGTTGGAAAGAGAGACATGTGTCTCAGAGATTGCCCCTTCTTTAGAACAGGCTTCTTACTCACATTAACGAGAGCCCTTCCTTGGCCTGTTCTTATTATGGTGGCTGCCAAAAAAGCAATTACTGGAAAATGGAAATAAAAGTCTACACCAACTTTACTAGAAATAGTGAATATAGTAACAGAGATAAAACAACTTGAACATAGAAAAAAAATGAGAATTGTGGGAACAACATATGCAGAGGAGGAACAAGGTGTAAGAGGCAGGATTTGAATGAGCAGCTATATAATGCTTAACTGACAATGCCAGGATGGTTTATAAGTGATGTATAATGTTTGCAACTACAGCTGTTTAAATGGTGTCTGTGATGTAAACTGCTTGCAACTAAAGTGGTATCACTTTGTATGTTTTTCATTTATATAAATGTAAGATTGCTTTTGTGATATGTGAAAATTTAATAAAGATGTTTAGAAAAAAATACTCTCCTTTTATGCTCTAAATGTTCTAATACATTTCTATACATTTTCTCATATTTCACTTCCCCTTCCCTTCTTACATCATCCTGCCATTGAAAGAACATATTTTTTTACTTTTTTTTTAAATTCAATCCACCTTTCAGACCATTTTTATAAAGGCCCTTCATGGTTATATGATCCTCCCATAACTGCAATGGTTCCCACTCTGCAAGTTCAGCCCATAATCTCTCATTTATTCTGTTTATTACCTTTCCTGTTTTAAAATGCTGCCTTTCTTTTATCACCTCCAACCATATTGCTAAATGGTCTGAAAAACTCATCACAGTTGTATCACTATCTTCAAACCCCAAATGTTTGGGTAATGCAAAATAATCAAATTCAGATCCAAGTGCCCCTCTTATAAGTCCATTGACTTTTGTTCCACACAGTTAACTTACCATATTTTATCACTTCCTGTATTTTTATATATTTCCTTTTTTTACATTTTCTCTTTGTATCACGATTAAGGTCCCCTGCAGTTATAATTTTCTTGTTAACCACCCCTTAGTCTAATACTTGACGAAACAGATTCTCTCTTTACACGTTTTATATAGATATATATATATATATATATATATATATATATATATATATATATATATATATATATATATATATACACACACACACACACACACACACACACACACACACACGCACACACACATATATATATATATATATATATATATATATATATATATATATATATATAATACCATAATTCCATAAATACGCTCTCTCCACCACTCATCCACATCAGTTAACCTTGCCATCCTTACCAGGGTTACATCTATTTTCACTGTTTTACACAGCACACCACTCCAAAACAATGTTCACTTCCTAAGTTTCATATTATAGTTTCACTCCACATTTTTTTTATTACCAGAAAACAAACTTCCCCACAGATGAATGTCCCTTTTTACACAGTTCCACAAATTTCACCATCAGTCCATCAAATGTTAAGTCACAAAAAGTCTCTGTCCCATTATGTATAAAAAAGAAACCGATTTCTTGAGCTTTAAAACCCATTTCTTATTCTCACAGTTGCTGTTCTAATTTTAAAAACAGTTTTGCTTGCAGTTTGTTGCTGTTCTCCTTTTTTGCCTGCTGTCCCTGCTGCATAAGTTTTAGTTACTTCATTATCCACTTCCACAAAATCAGACACCTTCTCAGTTTGTTGCTGCTTTCCTTTTACTATCTGTCGCTGCTGCGTGAGTTTTAACTGCTGCATTCTCTGCTGTCACATCACCTGGTTCCTTTTCCATATTACCATCCTCAGCATTTTCAAAAATGTTATCTGCCATCTCACCCCATGAATCAGCAGAACTATCATCTGATCATCTCGTTCAATTATTTTAACAGAGCATCATCTGCAGGCTCTCCCGATGACAATTCTGTTATCTGCACCACTTCAACAGACTCGTTTACTTCCTTTTCCATGGAGACAGCTAAACTCTATTCATTTGTAATATCTGCCACACAGGAATCTTTATTTGCATTCTGAAGCTCCATATCGAACACATTGTTCTTCATTTCTCACATTTCACTTACAAACTCTCCATAACTTCTATCTCCTTTTCCATGCTGCTGCTTCCCTTAGGCCTCTTACTTTTCCCTTAGGCCTCTTACTTGCTGCTGTACGAGCCTTCTCAGCACAATCTTCCGGCACCAAAGAGTAGAGAAAATTCCCTTCCCTGATTCCTTCATCAAATTTCCCTTTGAAGTATAAATACCACCTGAGAGCTTCCTTAAAGAGTCCACTAGCCTAATGGGATTAACCCAGCAACAAGGGAAAAATAATATAAATAAACAGGTATACTCATTCTAGTGCTTATTGAGACACTTAGGCCTCCTCCTGTGAAACAGCACAGTTTCTTCAATCTGTTCAGGGGCTGTGAGGAATGGTACTCTTTTTGACATTGCATGGCTGATGGGGGCAATTTACATTTCAAGGTTTAAGTAACTTAATTACAGTACATAGCTGGTGGCTGCTTCTTCATTTCAGCTTCCCATTGGCCCCAGAGTTTGAAACATTTATGTTTCATCACTGTAATGGTGGTGTCATCACTTATCATTATGTGATATGCATGTAGGATATTTTGCCAGGCTCTTCCAGGCCTCTACCTTATATTGTAGGCTTTAGTAATGTTCTTCAAGGAACCCTTGCCTGTTATATTGGTGGAGGAGGTACAGGAATATTTTTGCTTCCTTTGGACATCACCTTTGCATTCTGAACTCTTTGAAGACACATTTGGCAATGTAATGCTTTACAAGGAGAAATGGCTGAAAATTCACTACGACATTTTTATTTATTTATTTATTTATCTGCTTGTTTGTCATTGCTGACTCAAAGTTTGACTTGGTAAAACCAATTTTCAGAGGAAGCCTGGGGGGAAAAGCTCCATAATTAAGTTACACATGATGTACATTTACAATTGCAGGGTTAAAATATAAATACATGAGCTTAGTTACATGATTTGTAAATATTTTAAATATTTTTTACATGAACATAGCATTTTAACACAAAAAATAGAGAGAAATTAACATAAATTGGCTATTTACTGAATAGAGAAATAATAAAAAAATAATTAATGCCTTAAAAGCATGATGGCTGCAGGGGAAAGATCAAACTGAGGTGTTTTGAGTTTGGTAATAATTTACAGACAGACAAGTAGAATTTAGCTTAAAAAGTGATGAGAGATGTTATAGAAATGAGCAGGAAAATAAATGGACAGAGGAGGAATTGTAGTTAGTGGTGGGTCGTGAGAGAAGGAGAAAAAGTAAATGTTTAAGAAATAAGTGCAGTATAAGGAATAGTGATAAGGTACAAAAAGACTGGGAAGCAAAGTGGCTGCAAGAGTTGGAGAAAAGTAATCTGAGTAAAGCTAGCCAGCTGAGCAGAAGAACAGAGCCATCTTGGGCAAAGGTGCTGTTTAAGTAAAGTTTTGAAATTATTTAAGTCTTCTATCTGTTTAACAGTGTGGGGAGATCATTCCAGAGTTCTGACACATAATGAGAGTAGAGAGAGTCTCCAGCAGTGTTGAATGTCTTACTGATACATAATAAATGTTATTGCTAGAGTAAAGGTCTCTTGTGGGTAAATAGTACAGTAGGGTATTTTGTAATGTTGGTCATTTGTCTGGATAGTAGAGTAGGTTATGGGCAATGATTAGTTTTGACTGTGTCATCTGGTTTAGCAGTTCAAGCCAGTTTAATTGTTTTAATGCAAGGCAGTGGTGAGTTTTATAAGGCTGGTTGCAAATTTAGCTATTTTGTAGTAGCAGGAGGTTAGTTTAGTTGTATATGTAGTGTTGATATTTCTAAGAACAGGGAAGGCATATAATAGAGAATGAAGGAGGTATGTTGCTGCTAAGGTAATCCTTGCTTGATCTGGCAGGTAGTGTTTGTCCCTATAGAGGGAGTTTTTGTTGAGTTTTCTTGATCTGAGGTTGTCATCTATTATGACTCCAATTTGTTTAGTTTGGCTTATTGTTTCTATTTTTGTGTTACTACTTGGGATAATGTGAACTGTATGTTTCTGGTTAAGGTGTTGTTTTGGAGTAAATACCATCCCCCAGATTCAACAAACTCTGTGCAAGAATATGACCTTTCTTACACAGAGTGGTTCGCGTCTGTTTAGAACAGCAGCACACCTTGAATATTCATAAAGGTGTGCTGCTGTACATCCTATATGGACATGAACCATGAACGAGTGCAGGGGGTGTGTCCAAGTAGTGCATGGACACTAAACACACCCCCTGCACTCAGAAAGTGCCATACAGCACTTTCTAAGCTGAACTGGCATAATATTAGAGCTTTACTGTAATATTATGCCAGTAGTTCAGTGTCCACAGACACTGAAATGAAAAAATTATCATTTCAGTGTCCATGGACACTGAAATAAACATTGCCAACAGGAAAGCAATGCAGGGTTGTGTGACAAGTTCTGTGACCCATCCCCTGCATTGCTAAAGTACCGTATGACACTTCTGCAACCTGCTAAAGCAGGAAATGTGTGCAAATGCACACAGAACAGGGGATAAATCCCCCAAAAGTGACAAAACACACATATAGCCCTCACAAACATAGAAAGTTGATAGCGAACAGGTCATGCATTAGCATGAATTATGGAAGGGTAGAAGTCTGAAAGCAAATGTATGCCAATATTCCCTTAGAGCAGTGCTTGTTAATAAAGGCACAAATGATGGGGGGAATAAATATTACATTGGGGACACGCCTGACAATTTGCCCTCACATACTTAGAAAGTTGATAGATAACAGGAT
Source organism: Protopterus annectens (assembly GCF_019279795.1). NCBI lineage: Eukaryota > Metazoa > Chordata > Ceratodontiformes > Protopteridae > Protopterus > Protopterus annectens. The sequence continues at coordinate 1,381,536,808 of NC_056737.1, forward strand.
ATGTATTAGCAGGAGTCCCTAAAGGATAGAAGCCTGAAAGCCAAATGAATGCCATTATTTCATGATTGCAGTCCTCAATGACTTGTCAGAACATCACAAGACTCACTTATATAACATAATAATATGACAATAATATAACCTTTTTTTTCAAGCCTAAGGAATGTTTAAGCTTAGCTAAGTGGGTGTACGCATTATGGCTGTCCACTTAGCATAGCTTAAACATCCAACTTAAACATGCAAATATACAGGTGAAATTCCCAAACCAAGATAGTGTAGTGATTAGAGTCCCATCTTTACATGAAGGCATTCATGGGTTGAGTACCAGGACAGGCAACTTACTTTTCAATGGGAAAGTAGTGTTAACATCATTTTTGTAAACTTAAATTATGTAGCAACTGTTTTTAGTCAACCAGGGTAGTATAGTAGGTCCAAAAGGGAGATGTCAGTCTAGAAAAGATGTGAACCCCCCATATAAACACAAGTGCCCCATACAGTATAGTCACACAAGAATATAATTTAATGAAAGCACATAGGGGGATGTCATGGAAGGTAAACATAAAATTATAATATGTAATTAATGAGGAATCAATCCCATAATCCTGATACTTTATAAAATGAAATCTGATTAATACTAAGTAGTGCTCAGCTATTCTAAGCTGGTGTAAGCATTGCTTAATTGCAAATGCTAAGCAATAAGTAGCTCAGCTAAGCAAATTTGTGCATTGGTAAGCAGTGCTCAACATCTATCCCTTTAAACACTGCCAACCTTAGTTAAGTGGGTTTGCCCATCACTTAGCTTAGCTCAGTATATTCCAAAAGCTCCAATGATGGCAAAGGGTGGGAATTTGGCTCTATTTAAACTTTGCGGGTGGGAATACAGCCATAATAACTTTTAGCTGATCACTGCAGGTAGTATGGCTGGTGTTGGTGAGGGTGTGCGCTTTTGGGCACAATGTCGGGGCATTCAGGAGTCCAGGGTCATGGTTTGACTCCTTGTGAAAGACCATGAAGGGAGACTGCTGCAGGACCAGTACCAGGGCTTACAATACAAAGCAGAGGCCTGGAGCTGTCTTGCAAATGACTTAACCAGTGCTATTGGCATCCCTTGAACTGGTGAGCAGGTCTGGTACCATTATGCTGACCTCAAGAGTAAGAATAGGGAGCTCTTGGACCAGTGGACCCAAGACACATGGGCACAGAATGTCCCAGAAGTGTGTAAGTATCAGTATCACTTATTGTTTCCCAAAGTGCAGCCTGAGTATGTGATTGATAGGTATGCATAAATGTTTCTTTATCTTCTGTACAGCTGCAAATGAGAGGGCCGTGAACATGGACACACATGCAAACAGGCTGCTAAGGTTGTGCCAGAAGGCTGGTGAGTACACATCTAGCTTGTAGTATTCAGGGCAAATAAATAGTAAGGAGAAGAATGTCAACTACCAAAGTGTGTACTGTGTGTAATTAATAAATGACTGTTAGCAGATTAATTGTGATGTACAGGATATTTAACAATAAAGGTCTCCATAACTTTCAGTAAAAGTACAAACCCCAGACTGTTGTGTTTACTTTATGTTGTGGTAGGAATATAAATGTGTACAGGTTCTGCACAACAACCATGGCTCTGACAGCAAGAATGAAGTGAGGCTCATCTTACAAAGATTGTGGAGCTTTAAAACAGGTAAACAACTATAAGAAATGTGCCATGCAGCAAGATCTAAACCCTGAATAGTAAGCTATAAAATCTAATATTTTATCCCTTACAGCAGTGCTTTGTGTTAACCATGGCTTTCCAGATTGTAATATGTCAAAGTATGAATACACAGTACAAGAACTGCCATTCATGAATGTCAGAACTACAAGGTCAGATTGTCTAAACCAGAGAGTAGTAGGGAGTAAAAAGTCAAGCAAATGTTAGCAATTCCTCAAAAGCTCGTTGTGATGAAATATAAATGTGGTGTACATTTTTAGCACATAGTTCAAAACCCAGCAGTGGTAATAAGCTAAATCTATATTGTCATACAAGAATATGTGAATATATGTTGAAATTGTCAGATACTGTTAACAGAAATTTCCTCCAGAGGTATGCCAGTTAAGGAAATGTTTGTAGTATCATTAGGAAGGCTTTACTAATATACTGTGTACAACACTTCCACTGTCCAACCTCAAGGATGCAAATGACAGCAAGATAAGTACATACAGCAAGTGCTTTTTTCCGATACATGTCCCTTAACTGTCACGCTTTTACGGCTAGTGGTTACCACTGCCAATAACCAGGGTGACAGAAATCCTGGCAAAGTATGTCAGTAGCACATGCACACAGCATGAGTGCAGGACACCCCATTCAATGTCACATAACTAACCCTGAGTATGTGAATATGTGTAGAAAAAGTTAGGTATTGTTAACATGAATTTCCTTCACAGGTCTGCCAGGTAAGGAAATGTTTGCAGTAGCCATAAGAAGGCATTACTAATATACTCTGTGTACAACACTTCCACTGTCCAACCCCAGGCCACAGGTACATGTAAAGTGAGGACAGACCTGGAGAGTAATGCATAGAGTACTGATCAGTATACCTGTGCAAAACAGAAGCCTATACAGTTAATTGCCTTCTTTCTCTCCCACACCCCTATCTGCATCAATAATGTATACACATAAATAATGGGTATGTCTTTCTCCAAACCTACTGTCGGGATTTGTGTTTTATTGTTCTACAAATATTGCATTGCTTGAATATTAATGAATCTCATTCAAATGCTATAACTGGTGGCCTGTTGCTGTCAATGTAACCTGCATGCAGTTATAATGCCCACTGTGGTTCCATGTATGCATGTGTTCTGTTTGGTATACAACTGTTTCAAAACTGTTTTATGGAGTCAAATGGAACACCCATGCATGCTGTTATAGCTAATCTTGAAATGTGACTAACCAACATATTTTTTAAAACCTGAACACCATAGCACATCTGAGAAGGCAGATCCCAGTGGGTCCACTTGTCCCACCTCATCTGGCCATTACACTGGGCCCCAGCATGTCTGGGACCCAACTTGGGCCTTTGTTTTCCATTGGTCCTGCACCACCATTGGGTGGAACTGCCTCAGGGGAAAGGGCTCACCTCCCCCGGGAGCAGGCATGGAGAGGAGACTGTCACCCATAGTCAGGTCCAGGGATTGGTGCATAGCATCCTCCGATCAGAGGTCAGTGATCAGCTGTGCCAGGTTGAGGGCCAACAGGCACAACTTGTGGGTAAGCCTGCCCTTCCAGTTCAGCACCCAGCACAGCCACCTTTGGGGCCATGAAGGTGTAGTGTTTACTGGCCATGGGTGGAGACCTCAGTCCCCCTGTATCCATTTGGGGGCTCATGTGCATCCAATTCCCAACCACCCTTCCCGTCCAAGGTGTTTACCCCCACATGTGTCATATACTGCCACTGTCTGCTGTCTTGTCTGTCATGTCTTTCTTCCTACCCAACTTACCTCCCCAAATGTACCTACTATCCTTCCCTAACATGGCACTCTCACCTTAAAAATATAGGGCAATCTGTTGCAAAAAAAAAAAAAAATACGCCCCATACATAGCTGCCCATTTCACACATGTGTCCACTTGACACATGTAATCTGGTGAAATTAACAGGACAACACATTACTGTTGTCCTCACCCCTCTCTCAGGATTTCAGTGTCCAAATTCACTTCCAAATTTTATAGACAATCACAGCTGTTGCTGTAGAAGAAATGGACAGCTATGGAATTTTCCTACACCCATCCTGCACATCCTTAGCTACCTTTCATACTGTACTTTCCTCTGTGTGCCCCTTTTTTCACCACTTTCCTATCACCCATTTTTCTTTTCTTTCAATGAAATTAGCATGGGAGTAAGCGGGAGTAAGCGGTGCTAAGTGAAGCTAAAACAGATTAATCATGTTTTTGCATTGCTTAGCATCACGCAAACCCAAGCCAACCTGCTTACATCTGCTTAAATGTGCATTCATCACTCTGTATCCAACGGCCCTTGTTCTGCCCAGCAACAAAATAATCAGCACTTAAACCCAGGATGAGGTGCACTACAATCACAGCAACATACCACTACACATTCTGAGCTGTGCAAATTACTGTTGCTTTTTCAAACTTATGCAGTGTGGTCATTTAACAGTAATGAAAAAAAAAAAAATCAGTCCCACGTCTTGAACCCAGGACCCTGTACACTAGAGTCAGAGCATTGTACCAGTACACCATTGGAGCTGTAGGAATTGCTGTTGCTTTTTTCAAACTTATCATGCAATAGAGGCATACATCAATAGTGAGAAAGCTCTGTGGAATCATTCATGTGATGTATATAGACATCACACACACATTTTATATATATATATATATATATATATATATATATATATATATATATATATATATATATATTAGTTGAATGAAAAACCAAATAGACTTACTGAAAACACAAACGGAACACCACTGCAGCCAGAACGATGTAAAAGAAATGCAATTTATTTAAAGACCAAAACAGCGTTTTCGCTTCCAGAAACCCAGAAGCTTCATCAGCAGTTAAAAGGATTAAACCTGACACATTTAAATCAAAGTAACTGGCGCTTGTTGACATCACCACAAGCGCCACAACGTTGCTTAAAGGGGCAATGATGAAACTTAAAAGGGCAACAATAAAAAGGAGAGCGAGTAAGTACAAATACATAGTAAGCCCTATAAAACTTATATAAAAGTAATAAAACATTATACAGTGAAGTGTGAAGCTAATAAATTGTATATGGTGAATATCAGTAGGAGAGAGCAAGAATATGTACTACTGAATCGGGTCACTAAACAGGAGCAAGCAATATAAACAACAGCTGCATATCAAGGGAAGGACACTATGTTGAGTTTGCTGGTAACTTTAAACCATAGATGGAATAGAAGACTAAATGGGCTAAACCCTACCAAAGCAATATATACAAAACTATTCACTGTCCTAGGATTGACCACCAACCATAAAAAATATTATTATCTAAGGTAGCTCTTGTATTTAAGAATTGCAGCAATGTTGCAACAAGCGCCAGTTACTTTGATTTAAATGTATCAGGTTTAATCCTTTTAACTGCTGATGAAGCTTCTGGGTTTCTGGAAGCGAAAACGCTGTTTTGGTCTTTAAATAAATTGCGTTTCTTTTACATCGTTCTGGCTGCAGTGGTGTTCCGTTTGTGTTTTCAGTAAGTCTATTTGGTTTTTCATTCAACTCGTTTGTATGATGTCCGGAACACCATCGAGCCCAGTAACGCCGAACTTATTTGGTACCTGTAGTACCAGCACAGAGAGTTCTAATGATCAAACGAACATGAAAGGGCTATTGGTAGCACTTTCTCAACGCTTAGATTGTATCAATCTAAGACTTGACAACATTGAAAGGTGGAGCGGAGAACACGGAACTGGTCGGGTCTGTATACAAACAGACGTGCAATACAATTCACTTGGTTCCAACGCATCATTCATCCCAGCGGGACAACAACCTGCCCAGTCGATTTTGCAAGGGTTGGAAACTTTGGAGGGTAATCTGTTTGCCAACAATACTGCTTTGCCTTCCATTCCTGTAGGAAATGGCAGCAATTCTAGGAATCCAGCGCCTAGACAGTTACCTGTTATGCCTAGTAGCCAACAGAATTTGGGTCACGGTCCACTTATTGATGTGCCCTCATTGTCTGAATGGGCCAACAACTTAGCATCTTTTTCTTTTGGTGATCTTTCTGGAGCAGGGCCATCGGTGACGGACCCATCTGACACAGGTAACATTTCTGACAACATGGCAGAGAAGCTGAGATTTCTAGATGGTAAATTATTGAAACTGAAAAAATTGCAACTAGAAGTTGCTTACTTTAAACAATGTTTGGCTGAAGCTGTCATTCCTAAAGGCTTAAGGAGTTCCTTTTCTCCTACTGGCCTTTTTTCGGATGCTGCTTTTGTATCCGAATTGGAGTCTCTGTTTAATAGACAAGGCGCAGAACTCCTAGAATTAATGATTAAAAATTATTCTAAACAAATCACAATTTTACTGGAAGAAACATCCAACTTGGACAACGCGATTAAAGTTGACATTAACTTTGTTAGGTATAAATATGACTATGGCCGCATTTTTACCAGTATTGATGACCTACTTTCCAAACTTAAAGTCAACAAGGGCAAAAAGTTAACAAGAGACAGGTTGGCTTACCAGACACACTGTGCGTACCCGAATCTGGTAAAAAAGGTCACTAGACAAAATAACTATGTAGAAAGGGATGGCCCAGCACACAACAGATGTGATAACAAAACGCTGGATTTGCCCCCTATGATGAGGACATGACAGACAATAATAATCCGGCTAACCCTGTGCAAGGGCCTAGAAGAAGTAATAGGCTTAAAAACCAAAATAAAGTACATAACTACAATAACCAACAGATGTCTTTTTTAGGGAAGAAGGGCAACCGGAATCAGAGGTAAAAGAAATGGAATTAAATGCGGAAATTCCACTTCACACAATTTGCTGTTCTGGTTGCAACAACATGCCTCATGTCATTTCCAACCTTAAAGGCGACTTCCACATTTACAATTTCTCTAACATTGTGATTGACCAAGAACTGGTTGAACTTTTGGCAAAAGGGTTAAATTTTGTACCCGACCACCAATTCAAATTAGCTAAAACATTGGTGGATCTTAAATTCTACGTGCGGAAATTAAACTTGAAAGTTTTCTTTAATAGTGAAACTTCTGCACTAGACAATAAATTGAAGTTAACTAGCTCATTTAACCCTCCTTTACACCCTAGTCTTAATATCTTTGAAAGTGCCTGTGAACTTGACCTGAGACACTTGTTTCTTCACAATCACAACTCGAGATTAACAAGGAATATATCCCAGGATCAAGTCGCAAGCTTGAATAATCTCTGTGATAAAGCTGTCAGAGTTATTAAACCAGACAAGGGAGGCGGTCTGGTCATCTTCGACAAGGAAGATTACACCAGGAGAATGCTGAGGGTACTAGATTCCCCTGCCTACGCAACTTCATCCTTGAACGAGCTGTCCACTGCATACAAAAGAATTAGAGGGTATTTCAGGGATCTTTTCCTGGAAGGCAGAATTGACATTGATACTTACAACTTTGTTGACATCACTATGCCTAAAGTACCAGTCATGTTTGGGATCCCCAAAATTCACAAGAGTCTTTCAGATCCACCTATGCGGGCACTGGTTGACGGAAGAAGTTCTATCACGCATCCCTGTGCCCGTATTGTTGATAACATCATTGGTGGATACTTGAAATCCATTCCGCAGATTTGTAAAGACTCTTGGGCGTTCCTAAACTTGATTAATGATGTTCAATTCAACGCTGATCTTAACTTCCTGACCATTGATGTGGTGGATTTGTACACCTCCATCCCTCACGTTGAAGCGATTGAATGGATTGAACTCATGCTTCGTGAGCTTGGTGCTCCCAGTAATGACATTCACATTGTCACTGTCTTGCTTGACATTGTCCTATCCTCTAATTTCTTCATTTTCAACAATCAATACTTCTTGCAAAAGAAAGGAATTGCAATGGGTTCCCCATGTGGCAGCTGTGTTGCGAACCTATTTGTAGCCTACTGGGAGAAATGTTTCCTATTCAATTCCCCTATTTTCTTAGTTGTTCAAAAATCTACACACGATTCTTGGACGACATTTTCATTCTTTTTCAAGGAGGTGAAGAGGAAGCTTTGGATCTCATTTCATATATGAATTCCACAACTGAATTTTTGAGATTCACACACCACTTCTCTCCCTCTGTCATTGACTACCTGGATGTACAACTGGTAAGGGACAATCTTAACAACAATTTCTGTTCTTCCATTTTCAGGAAAACCACCTACTGCAATTCCTTCTTGCATTTTTCAAGTTGTCACCCCTGGAAACAGAAGCGGTCGATTGTAAAGGGACAACTAGTGAGGGCAGCCCGTATGTGCAGTACGGATGAAGCCTTCAAAAAAGAATGTGCCTTACTTAAAGACTTCTTCTTAAACAGAGGATACCCGGTAGACTTGGTCATTGATTTGACTGTGGAAGTCTCCTCTAAACGGTTGGAGGGTTTTCTTACACCTCTTCTCCCCCCTAAACTTCCCTCCTCATCAAGTGAAAGACCATTTGACACACTGGATTCATTGGCTTTGGATCCATCGTGTGTGCAGGATCCTATAGTTGTGGATACCAACAAGGACCCTGACTTCACGGCTAGTTTCATTACTGCCTTCAATACAAACTCAAGACAAATCTGTTCCATTATGAGGAAGAACTGGTTTTTCATCATGAATTCAGGTTTACATGATAGGTTAGGTTTCTCTCCTGTCTTTACTTACAGGAGGGGCAATAACCTTAAAGATATTTTACAGAGGAACACGAAATGTGAATACTTGACGAGAACAAAGGGCACAACTACTTGTGGGTGTTGCAAATGGTGTAGACACCTCCGAGTTGGCAATTCTTTCATTATTGGGGAGAGGAAATACTTCATCAATCATAAAATCAATTGCAAAACTAAGGCCATAGTATACGTAGCATTCTGCCAATGCTGCGCAGCTTTTTATGTTGGGAAAACGGATAGACGCTTTTGTGACCGTATATACCAACATATCTACGCTATTAACAATAAGAAAAGCGACAATGCGTTGTCAAAACATATTCTCAACAACAGCAGCCACAGCTTCCTGTTCATGGGCATTGATCACATCAGCATGGACATCAGAGGTGGCCCACAATCTCTCATTGTCGAGACTCGGGAGCTGGAATGGCAACTCCAATTGAACGCCTTTTCATTTCCTGGGCTAAACGAAAACTGCAACATTGCTGCAATTCTTAAATACAAGAGCTACCTTAGATAATAATATTTTTTATGGTTAGTGGTGTATCAACCTATCCCATTGGTCAATCCTAGGACAGTGAATAGTTTTGTATATATTGCTTTGGTAGGGTTTAGCCCATTTAGTCTTCTATTCCATCTATGGTTTAAAGTTACCAGCAAACTCAACATAGTGTCCTTCCCTTGATATGCAGCTGTTGTTTATATTGCTTGCTCCTGTTTAGTGACCCGATTCAGTAGTACATATTCTTGCTCTCTCCTACTGATATTCACCATATACAGTTTATTAGCTTCACACTTCACTGTATAATGTTTTATTACTTTTATATAAGTTTTATAGGGCTTACTATGTATTTGTACTTACTCGCTCTCCTTTTTATTGTTGCCCTTTTAAGTTTCATCGTTGCCCCTTTAAGCAACGTTGTGGTGCTTGTGGTGATGTCGTCAACAAACGCCAGTTACTTTGATTTAAATGTATCAGGTTTAATCCTTTTAACTGCTGATGAAGCTTCTGGGTTTCTGGAAGCGAAAACGCTGTTTTGGTCTTTAAATAAATTGCGTTTCTTTATATATATATATTGTTGAAACATATATATATATATATATATTGTTGAAACATATATATATATATATATATATATATATATATATATATATATGCAGATACATAATATACATATATAAATATATGAATGAAGGAATATATATATATATATATATATATATATATATATATATATATATATATATATATATATATATATATATATATATATATATGTACACACACACACATGTATATATATATATATATATATACATATATATATATATATACATATATATGGGTCTACCTGATAACACCGACACGCGAAAACACTGACAACGAAATCATCGACACCACAAAATCAAAAGTTCAAAAACACGAAACATCACATGCCCGACAAACCACAATCTCGACAATCAACAAACAAAACAAATCCCCTGTCCAAAAAGCACACACACAACACAAGGACACCAAAAACCTTACAAACCTACACTAAACCTTACATACACAACTATCTATGCACTAACCTTAACCCAAACCCTAACCCTAAGGTCCGCCACTATCGCACACTCACCTAACCTGCGCCCTAACCCTAACTCACTTAACCCGCCCCTAACCCTACAGTCTGTCACTATCGCACATTCACCTGACCTGCCCCCTAAGCCTAACTCACTTAATCCACCCCTAACCCTAACCCCACACTTACCTTAACATGTCGGTGTTCTCAGTGTTGAGATTTTCAACTATCGATCATCTCTGTTGTCGATCTTCTGGTGTCGGTGTTCTCGTCATCGCCGTTTTGAGGTTTCAGCGTTCTCAGGTAGACCCATATATATATATATATATATATATATATATATATATATATATATATATATATATCTAACACACACACACACACACACACACACACACACACATATATATATATATATATATATATATATATATATATATATATATATATACATATATATATATATGTGTATTTATAAAACATGCAGTGCAGCCATATCTCAGAACCAAACCTATCAATCTCTTAGTGCAAGAAACCTGTACAAAAGCTGTACAAATTGGGGGAGGTAATGGGCCACAAATAGGGACAAATTCCAAATATTGATGTCATAAGAAAACATTTGTATAGCAACAGGGTGCATTTCAGAAGAAACATCTAAAGGGTATGAGGATGGGAACTGACATGTTATGTCATTATTCACTGACATAAACCCTTGGAGCATGATTTACCAGACAAATACAAATAAACTGTGGAACAGAACCAAAGCATGGGCCAGACATCTGGACAGTCTGTGAAAAGCCTGGCAGTGGAGAGGTATGCTCAGAACCCCTTAGTGCAATGAATCCAGACCAAGCCTGACCAAGTGAAAGGACAAAGGCATGACAATAGAGACGCATCCAAAATACGTGAGTAGATAAGATGCTGTACTGACACTGTTAGTCCTAACATATGAAAGGTAAAAAGTAAAAAATGCACCAAGATAACACACAGCAAAATGTTTAATCACAGCAAAGTACAAAGTGGTAAGCGCTTTCACAACCGAAGTTGCTTCATCAGACACCACAGTAAAAATGCACAGGTTTAAATAGAGATTCTAAAATGCCAATTAATCAATAAAAATCACACAGTGATTAAGTAGCAGTGAAAAACAATTAAGCCTCATTCTCAAACTAAAAAAAGCATTGCTTAAAAACATTGTACAAGAAGGAATCACATATTATACATGAGAAAGCACGTAAAAAACTTATAAAATCATTATAAAACATGGAAAAATACTAGGCAGGAAAAAATTAAATAGAATACTTGTAAACTAAAAGCTAGTTAAATACATTAGACTAATTTTGAAAGAACTTAGCTAATCTTAATGCTTGAGATGTCTAGCCTTTAAAAAAGGGACCAAGAAAGTAGTAGCATTCAAACCAGGATACTTTTCAGCATTAAGTTTCAAAATCCACTTCTGTTCATGTCCCTCTGTGATATTCTCAATGTCACCACCTCTGGGGTTTCTATGAATATGTTGTAGAACAAAGAACTTAAAGGAATGCGAACGACCATTGGACATAACATGATTGGCTAGAGCATTTGATGGTTATTATTACTAATATCTCTTAGGTGGTCTAAAATACAATCTTTAAGCATTCTATTTGTTTTTCCTACATAAAAAGCAGGACATTGTACACAAAAACAATAATAGACCACATCTGTAGATCTGCAATCAGTGTATTGATTAGTGTACAAAGAAAATTTCCTAGTAGGATGTACATATTTATTTTTGCTATATATAAATTGACAAGCACTGCAATTCCTGCATGGAAAAGTACCATGCCGAATGGATCTAATAATAGTTCTAGATAATTCACCATGACATAGATGTTGTTTAAGGGATTTATTATTTCTAAAACTAAAATTAGGAGAAGGTCCGACCTTGTCTGCCAGTCCAGGCACTTCTTGTAGCAAATACCAATGCTTTTTGACTACATCTAAGTATTGATTGATGTTACTGGAAAACTGAAACACAACTCTAAAATCATTACTAGTTCTGTTAGTATATCTTGTATTGTCAACAGCATCACCAGCATTAAAATAAGGTTTACATCTAGTGCTTCTCAGCTTCCAGACATTAGAGATAGTCTGTTCAATGTCTGCAAGCGAGTATCCCCTATGTAAAAATTCTGTTTTTAAATTAGATAGGGCAACTACTGCATCTTCATCGTTGCTATGCAGTCGCAGTGTTCTAAAAACCTGACCCTTGAGCACGTTCCTAGGAACGTGTCTAGGATGCATACTAGATTTGTACAAAAGAGTATTTTTTCTAGTGGGTTTAAAATAAATATTACTGCAAAGACTATTTAAAACAGATTTACTAACCTGCACATCAAGGAAACTGATGTCAGTGTTGGAACTATGGTGAGTGAACCATAAAAAATCAGTAGTTGAATACAAATATTCCAAAAACTGTGCCAAATCAATACCAGAGCCTCTCCACAGCATAAACACGTCATCCACAAAGTGGACGTACCAAAGTATTTGTCCAAAGAATGGATTATTATTTGACAACACATTTTGCTCTTCCCAGCTGACCAAAGCCAAGTTGGCGTAGCTATTTGCACATGCAGTGCCCATGGCCACGCCAACTTTCTGCAAAAAGAATTGCTCCTGGAACATAACAATGTTGTTCTCTAGGATAATCTCTAAGAGACAACAAATCAACTGCATCTTAGTGTTGGTGAAACACTTATTCACAGAAAGAAAATTCCTAACGCTGTCAACACCCCAGGTGTTAGGTATACTAGTGAATATGGATTCAATGTCTAATGTAACAAGGACAAAATTCTCATTAACATCAACACTTTCCATTCTATCATAAAGACTTTGTAAAAACATCTTTGTATCCTTCAATATTGTATGGCAGTTTGCCAACAAACCATGTAAACATCCCTCTACATAAATAGAGAGAGGTTCAGTACACTACCCAGTGCCTGAAACAATAGGACGCATGGGTGGAGATAACAAATTTTTGTGTATTTTTGGTAAGCCATATACCCTGGGAACAAGAGGTTTATACACATTAAAATACTTAAAAAGTGAATAATCTATTAAATTCGTGATTAGTAAATCAAAAATTAAAAAAGAAACTTTATTTATAATAGCGTTAACAGTAGGCTTGGAAATGCATTGATATGTATGCATGTCAAGTAAAAGTTTCTCCATTTGTGTGCCATATAAATCCTTGTCCATTAACACTATACTGCCTCCTTTATCTGCCTGCTTAATAACTAGTGAATGTATATTTTTTTAAATCTTGCAGGGCTCTGTGTTCATCTACTGTCAAGTTATCAAATGACATACTAGTATCAGTTGAGTTGTTTAATTCTCTAAAAGCAATTTCACATACATCTATGAATCGTTGAATACCTGTTGGTAAATCTGGAACAAAGGTACTAGGTTTTCTGTATATATTATGTCCTTTATTACCTGCTGTAGTATCTGTAGGAAACAAACACTTTAGGGAAAGACTTCTGCCAAGAAGTCTTAAGTCCTTCAACATTTCTGCTGGGTCGGCCCTCCTTGCAGGAATAAAAGATAAACCTTTATTAAGAACACTAAGCTGTTCACTATTTAACACAAAAGAAGAAATATTTATAACTAAGTCTGAGACTACATGCATCTCTTTTTGGATTGATGAGCTATCACATCCATGTGCTGGCTCTTGAATGTCTTGCCATTGTGTGTAAAGCTCTTGGACCGAGCTCTGTATGGCAGGGCTGTTCTCAAAGAGTAGTCCCCCTTCTTTGTCTTGTCTAAAAAAACACTTGTTTCCTTGTTTAGTTCTTGCCCTTGAGTATTATTAACTACAGATACATTTGAAGTTGAAGGCATTACTGCCGATGCGTAAGTGCAGGAATTGCAGTGCTTGTCAATTTATATATAGCAAAAATAAATATGTACATCCTACTAGGAAATTTTCTTTGTACATTAATCAATACACTGATTGCAGATCTACAGATGTGGTCTATTATAGTTTTTGTGTACAGTGTCCTGCTTTTTATGTAGGAAAAACAAATAGAATGCTTAAAGATCGTATTTTAGACCACCTAAGAGATATTAGTAATAATAAACCATCAAATGCTCTAGCCAATTACGTTATGTCCAATGGCCGTTCTCATTCCTTTAAGTTCTTTGTTCTACATCATATTCATAGAAACCCCAGAGGTGGTGATATTGAGAATATCACAGAGGGACATGAACAGAAGTGGATTTTGAAACTTAATGCTGAAAAGTATCCTGGTTTGAATGCTACAACTTCCTTGGTCCTTTTTTAAAGGCTAGACATCTCAAGCATTAAGATTAGCTAAGTTATTTCAAAATTAGTCTAATGTATTTAACTAGCTTTTAGTTTCCAAGTATTCTATTTAACTTTTTCCTGCCTAGTATTTTTCCATGTTTTATAATGATTTTATAAGTTTTTTATGTGCTTTCTCATGTATAATATTTGATTCCTTCTTGTACAATGTTTTTAAGCAATGCTTTTTTTTAGTTTGAGCATGAGGCTTAATTGTTTTTCACTGCTACTTAATCATTGCGTGATTTTTATTGATTAATTGGCATTTTAGAATCTCTGTTTAAACCTGTGCATTTTTTACTGTGGTGTCTGATGAAGCAACTTTGGTTGTGAAAGCGCTTACCACTTTGTACTTTGCTATGATTAAACGTTTTGCTGTGTGTTATCTTGGTGCATTTTTTTACTTTTTACCTTTCATTTGGATTTATTTCTACACCAAGGTTTAACCCAACATGGTTTCTTTGGTTTTCTAGTCCTATCATATATTGACTGAAATATCACAGGTCTGGGACTCAATTGCTTTTCATTAGTTATTGACCCCAATCTTCACATCATTTCACAGATGCACAAGGAATACACAACAGTTATGGGGACTAGACCAAAGGTAATGTCCAGGCAACGGTACATCCTACGAATATGTGGACATAACACACCAGTAGGGAAACTGCACTGAGCTACCAAACAGCGTCCAAGCTACAAGCAGACTGACATAACAGTACTGAAATTCTGCTTTGTGGCTGTACACATGCATTTTCAAATATAACAGGCACTGCAGGGATATAACAGCAGTGGAAAAGAGACACTGGTGTGAAAATCCATACCCACAAACAATTACAACACAGTCACAGTGACATACCAGTAAGCAAACTGAACACTGCACTATAATGACAGTGTGAACACACATATCCCATTTCTACTCACACATTACCCCTACATATACTGCCCTAAGCCACAGTGTAGTGGAAATCTTGAGGTGTTATTGGACATGTCAGGGTCTGGACGTATAGACATATAACAGCTGATAGGAAACTGGAAACCTGAGCAGCATGCACAGTCAGATAGAAAGGGTGCCATGACATTCACATGTACACCCCTCCTTACACAGGCCAAATAACATGTACACACTACACATCTACATAGTCCTGACAGCCTAACAATTGCCAGACATACACAGATATCTCAAACATATGGTTTACCTCAGAATGTACAGGCTCAGGACTCATATCTATGGCCTCTTCTCCTTAACATGTCTGTGGGTCTACCACATCACTGGGATGGTAGCAGGAATAAAGGAAATACATAATTATACTAAATACATGTGAGCCTCTTAGTGCATGACATCTGGACAAAACCCAACATAATATGAGGAAAGAGGCCCAAAAACAGGCATATATTGGACATATTTCTGTTATACATTGAGATGGTTACTGGTGTGGGTTTGTTGTAATATATCTTTTCTGAGGGATACAAAGTCAGTAATAGCAATGGTTGTTAGTATTTAATGACTGCATTCCCAAGAGTCCCCTACTAATTTTCCAAGGATAACTACTGTCTGGGGAACAGACCAAACATAACAGGCAAACGTCAGGCCAGTCTCTGGACAGCATGCCAGTTGAGAGGTATGTCAGAGACATATCACTGTCAGACATCAAGTCATTCAGTAAATGTATGTCCAGATGAGCCATGTCAATCTAGCAACCCTCCATGTATATAACAGCACTACTGAAATACAATCTGTACCCAATTCTGGAGCTTTGTCCCCCATGTTGTAGGGCTGTCTATACATGTCCTGTCCTGTGTAGTATTCCCACCTATTTTCTGTGAAGCTGTAGCCCCCACAACTCTGTCATGTTCCTCGCACAGGCAAGGAAAAGGGGCAAGGCCTACATGAAGGATATAGATGACTGGCTTCAGACAGATGATGTGTAAACATCACACCTCTGTCCCCTCATAGTTACACATGTGCATGTACAGCACCTGCCCCCCCTACTCTCATGATCACAAAGCAGGTCTGTGATGCTCTCTCAAAGGCAACACCTAGAGGCCTCCATAGGCCTAATATCATTCCTGGCTGCATCCTACATGAACACAGGCATGGCTTCTCAGACACATTCTGCAGTGTAGTCTACCACAGCCTGAGCACTAGTGTCATCCCATCTGCACAGAGGACAGACAGAAGGTAGATAAAAAACAGGTTATGCATTAGCATGAATATTCTGAAGGATAGATGTCTGAAACTGAATGTATGCCATTATTACATGACAGCAGTCCTCAATGACATGACCAAAATACACAATACTCTACATTTAATATTATATGATATTAATATCCAATAGGAGATACATAAAAATATATAGCTCTATTCCACAGAACAGGATAGTGCAGTGCTCAGAGTCCCATCTTTGCATGCAGGGTTGCATGTTTTGAGTACTACAACAGGCAGGCAATCCAATTTTAAATGGAAAAGCAGTGTTAAATGTACTATTTTAATAGTGAAATATGTGGTAAATGATTTCTGTCAATCAGGGTACTGTAACTGGTCTAACATTGAAGTGTGAGTGCATATAACATGTGAAACCATCCATGTCTACACAAGTGTCCCATACAGAATAGTCACACCCCTTGCTACTATAATGACAGCAGATACAGGCATGTAATGTAAAGGAAATCGTATACACTTACTAAATGAAGTCATTACTCTGCTATTTTCTAAGAATGAAATGTAAGCAATGGTTAACAATGCTCAGCTATGCTTAACAGGTTTAAGCATGGCTCAAACATGAATGCTAAACAACAGCTAGCTCAGCTAAGTGGATTTGCATACTGGTAAGGTTCACTAAGCAAAGCCTACATGGGTTAAGCACCTATTGGTTTAACCATGTGTTGGCATCACTAGTGTCGCACAAAACTGCTTATAACTGCCTTAATCACTCTGTCTCCATCAGCCTCTGATCTGGCCAACAACAAAGTAAACAGCCCTTGCAGGTCTTGAACCCAAGAACCTGTATACCATAGTGACAGCAATTTACCACGAGACCATCTTAGCTGTAGGATTTTAGGATGTTTTTTCAAAAATATCATGCAGCACAGTCAGTTTACCTTATGGAATGGACACTGCGGAATCACTAATGATTGATATTTACAAATATATATATATATATATATATATATATATATATATATATATATATATAAATAAAACACACATATATATAGCAAGAGATAGGTAGATATGTATATATATATATATATATATATATATATATATGTGTGTATAACAATATATAGATATATTAGCAATCAATATTGAGGTGTACATCTATCTATCTATATCTGTATCTCTCTCTCTCTCTCTCTCTCTCTATATATATATATATATATATATATATATATATATATATATAAAAAAAATATATATATATATATATATATATATATATATATATATATATAGGTTTATAGGTTCATAGGTTCATAGGTAGGTACTAGGCTATTGGCCCAAGGGCCTATGTAAGCCTAGCCAGCAAGGTTCCATAGCTTATGCCACCCAAGAAAGTTATTTTCCTGCTCCACTGTCGAGCAGAGACACAGAAGTGATCCCTGGGGTGTATTTCTTATTTCTTAGCCACTCATCAAGATTTTTCTTGAAGAGTGCTAATGAAAAACTTTGCTTGATATAGATGGGTAGCTTGTTCCAGAGTATAGGAAGTCTCTGGGACAGGAATCTATCCTTCCAGCGTGTCCTGTTTATTTTGGTGACAAGGTTTAGGTCCCTAGAGCGTGTAGTTCGGAGTGATTGGGATTTCTTTAGGTGTAGCATGTCCAACAGCTCTGAGTTTGACATAGCTTTATATGTTAGGCAGAAATCACCTTGGAGTAGGCGATATGCTACAGAGTAAAGCTGGAGTTTTTGAGGCAGTCAGTGTAGGGCATTTGTTTGAGGCAAGTAATTCTCTTTGTGAGGTACTTCTGTGGCCTTTCCAGCTGCTGCAGATGTCTTGTGAGATACATTCCAAAAGAGGCGCTGTATTCTATAATGGGTCTAATGAGTGACGAGTAGAGGGGAACAATGACCTCTTTTTTCCTGGATGAGAACCCTTTTATGATGAGGTGTGCCACGCAGAAGGACTTCCTGACTACTGTGGCGATGTGACTATCAAAGGAGAGACTACTGTCCACCTGGGTCCCAAGGTCTCTTATCACACATTTGGTGCTAAGTAGATTGCTGCCTATGTAGTAGTTCATGGGTACAGAGTTTTTACCAAAGGGGATGACACCGCACTTTTTGGCATTGAGCTTGAGGCCATGGCTCTGACACCAGGCATCTGTCTCAGTGAGGCCCTTCTGTAGGATGTCCACATAATTTGGGGACTTGACTATGGCTCCTAGTTTGCAGTCATCTGTGAACTTCATTAGCCAGAGGCCTTCTGTGATAGCCTGTACTTCAGAGAAGTAGATACCAAACAGGAGAGGTCCCAGGACGGAACCCTGTGGTACTCCACTTGTCACTGCTTTGAGGTCAGATTTGGAGTCTGCGACTTTTACAGTGTGGGTTCTGTCAGTGAGCCAGTTGGCAACCCATCTTGTGATGTATGGATTTATACCTAGTTTAGTGAGTTTAGCTATAATTCCAGAATGGAGGATGGTGTTGAAAGCCTCGGTGAGGTCACGATAGGCTGTGTGAACCACCTTACCTTCAGCCACAGCTTTGGTGACTGCCTCAAAGAAGTCGATCAGGTTCAGGAGGCATTATCTGCATTTCACAAACCCAAACTGGGTGGGATCCAGTGTTTGTAGGTTACCAATGTCTTTGTTTATGACTTCCATGATAATACGTTCCATGGCCTTGCAGACCAGGCTCCTCAGGCTAATAAGTCTATAGTTCCCGGGATCAGTGGTGGCTCCCCCTTTGTGGAGTGGGATAACTGTTGCTGTGTGCCATTCAGTGGGCACAAAGCCTGATGCAAGGCTATTATTGAACATGGTGCTTAAGTGGGGTGCCAGTTTGTTCTGAAGTTCATGTTAAACACAGCCTGGGATGTTGTCCCGTCCCATGGATGCTGTGTTTTTGGCTTTAGAGAGTGCAGCTTTTACCTGCATAGTTGTGATTACAGGGGCTCTGCATTCTTCTTGTATAGATATGGGCCCTTTAGGGGGTGATAGGGGGTAAAGTTAACACTGAACCTATCTGCCATGATGTTGGCAATATCAGTTGGTTCTGTAATTTTTGTGCCTTTGTGCTGTAACTCAGAACAGATCTGGGTGTTGCCATCTAGATTCTTGACATAGCTATAGAATGCTTTGTGGTTGTCCTTGTTTTCATAGCTAGCTTTGGAGGATCTTATAAGGGATCTCAGCTTCTTACTGAGGCAGACCAGGGAGCTCCTCCACGCATGGGATTTTACTCTCTTTTGCAACAGTTTCTTCCTTCTGTTGTACAGTTTGTTTATGGCAGGGGACCCCCAGATTGGCTTCCTTTTTTTGGAGGATAGCATCTTGGTTCTGTTTGGGATAGCACAATCCATGCACTCGTGTAAGTGCTTATAGAGTGCATTTGTGTAGGATTCAGCAGTTGTAACTGTATTGTCTATTTGCATGGGTGTCATGAAGTTCACCACTTCTGTCTTAAGAAGCATGAAGTTGGCTTTGGAGAATTTTTTTTACTGTGGTTTCCTTAATGGGGGGGTGGGACGGGATGTGGATATCAAGGGTGATAAGTTTATGGTCAGATCGAACCAACGAGGAGTTGATTTCAGGTGTGGAACTCCTGTCACTCATGTTGGTAATGACTAGGTCTAGGATATTTTTGCCCCTGGTGGGGGTGTGGATACGTTGATCTAGGGCATTGGAGCTTATGCATTCCAGAAAGTATTGAGCTAAGGAGTTGGTACACGAGTAGTTTTCCCAGTTAATGGTGGGGTAGTTGAAGTCATCCATTATTAGGGTGTTTGGTTGAACCCTAATATTTTCCAGTACATCAAGAAAATATATATTCATATATGTATGGGGATACAGATATATGTAAGGGAATGTATAAAAAAGAACACAACAAATATACATACACACACACACACACACACACACACACACACACACACACACACACACATATATATATATATTTTTTTTTGTTAAAATTTTCCTATAACATGCAGCACTGTCATACCTCAGAACACCTTAGTACAAGGAGTCTGGACCAAGCCAGACAAAGTGGGGGGACCAGGGTATGGAAATAGGGACAAATTGGAAATAATTAGGTAGATAAACTGCGTAAGTTGCTGCAGTAACACTGTCTGTCCTAACATATGTTGAATTCAATACCAGATGTCTGAGAAATCAATTGCCTGTCATTATGTAGTGAGTACATTCCACACATCATCCGACTGAGTTGTCAGCAATACACACCTGTCATGGGGTCCTGACCAGATATATGAGGCAGAAAACTGTATCTCCTATGAACTCCTGGAGGGCTGAGACCTATGAGTGCAGCTATGTAACATTAAGGAAACTACACTGAGCTGACAAGCATGTCAGCAAGTACCATCAAGAATACAGTCAAGACAGCACATCACTACCCCAAAGCTACTTTGGGGAATTATATATGCATTAGCTACTATAGCATGCACTACAGCATGCCCTGCAGGGATGGAACTGTACCGACAAACAGACACCGGTATGAAAGTGCATACACACAACAAATTGCACCACAGTCACAGCTACATACCAGTAAGCCAACAAATACTACATTATAACAGCGGTGTGGACAGATATATCCTTAATGAGAGTCACACAATACCCCTACATATACTGTGCCAGGTCACAGTGTAGCCGAATTGTGGGGTGGTATGGGACATGTCTCAAAATGCCCATACAAACATATATGCTGATAGACCACCCATAACTGGAGCAGCATGCACAGTTGGATACAAAAGGACCCATGCCACTGACATCAGTCCCCCCTACAAAGTCCAACTAATAAGTAAACAGTACACTGCTACAAAATCATAATAGGCCAGGCACAATGGCCAGGCATACACCGACCTCTTAGCAAAGCAACTAAAATGACTGAAGATAGTAAACAGAAAAACAGCCAGCAAGTAATTTACACAAATGTAATATACTCTGATGTCTTGGCCAAAGTCTTCAAGCAGTAAAACATTACAAGAAATACTTGCCTTAAATACAAGAAGCAATTAACACTTAATTACATATTTAATACACAACCTTCAATTACACTCCTCATGTAACCCTCTAGGGGATAAAGTATCCAATTTAAAAATATAAATTGATTCTATACATAACAATTGTTCTTTTATAACTGTTTGATCAAACTGAGAAACAGATTTTTTCCAAATACTGTCCCCATGGTGAGATTTATTAAAATGTACAGCTATAGAACTATCATCTTTCTTATTAGTAATATCTCTTACATGTTTTAACAGCCTAATTTTAAAACATTTCTTACTCTCCCCCACATAAAATGTGTTGCAAGGGCATCTAAGAGCATTCTCTGTACACCGACCTCTTGACTGTACAGAGTTCCACATGTTGTCCAGCCATTGCCCTTTTATTTATGCCCCCTGACTCACAACAAGTGTGGGATTCCACAACATCACTGAGGTGATATCACAATGACAACACTAAATAACGATAGACCATACCTATCAAACTCTTACTACATGCCATCTGGACAAAGCCTCATGTAATTGGGGGACAGAGGTCCAAAAACAGTGGCATATTTGAAATATTGCTGTTATACACTGAGAAAGTTGCTGGTGTTACATGGTTTGTAGTAACATATCTTTTCTAAGGGATATGAAGTCAGAAACACGAATGGATGTTGGCATTTACTGACTGCAATCCCCAGAGCATGCTACTGATTTGCCAAGGACAACAACTGTCCTCAGGCTTCCACAAGTATGTCATGTGGACTAACAGGCTTTCCAGTATTCAGACTAAACATAACAGGGAAACCTCTGGGCATTCTGTGGATAGCCTTACAGTTGAGAGTTATGTCAAACACATAACACTGTCAGAATTAAAATCATGCAGAAACTCCATGTCCATATAAACCCTGTTAGGCTAGCATTAATGCAAATGTATAACAGCAATACGTACTTTCTGTCCCTATGTCTGGAACATTCACCCCATTTTGTTGGCCTGTCTCCACAGTTTGGGTTGTAAGGGGTATTCCCAAATACCCTTTGTGATGCTGTTGTTCACACATCTCCATGACGTTCTCCTCACTGGCAATGAAAAGGGCCAACCCCCACATGAAGTACTGAATTATAGAAGTGTGTTGCCATGCTATTGGCTATATGAATAACAACACAGCTGTTTTGCATGCACTTGAATTGGTGCACAGGCCATCAGCTGCTCATGAGCATTACCTACAAAAGGCAAGCTGCTGCCTATGCAAAACAGATGTACACCCTACATCCATGAGAGACAGAGAGATAGAGAGAAAGAGAAATAAAATAAATAAATAAAAAAAAAAAAAAAAAAAAAAAAAACAACAGGATATAACCACCTACACTTGGAAAAAAAAGTATGTCAAACAGGTAACCATGTAATGGACTGCAGTAGGGGGTATGTAAGAATGGGAAATAGGTTGTTTAACATATATGTCTCAACAAGTCATGCTGTACTGATATATTGCTGATCAGAACCAATGGCCATAGCATCTGGGTCTGTCTGCAGTGACATAGATCATAGGTCAGGCCCCTGAGTCACCCCAGGAAAGGATGGCTCACATATAACTACTACTGGAGTGTGCTCTGAACAATACTGGCATTGACAATGCTAGAACAGCTACTGGGATGTCATACATATCCATATCTTACCTGTGAATACAACTATGATATACTTGTTCGTCTCAGAAATGTGAGAGACCTATACATGGTATTTTCATAGTAAAGTACTGTTGTAGATGTGTGTGTGTTGAACTGCAGGTGATATACTGAGTTCACACCATTTAACTGTTCAGTGTTATGCACACTGACCATATGTGTGCCTCATATTTGTAGTAATTTACTCATACAGTTATGTTATGTCTGGCAAATACTTGGAAAATCTGTGGACTGACATTACAACATCTCCTTTTTTCACTGACTGTTCCCATTAGGGGTCACCACAGTGGATCATCTGTTGCCATTTCTGCCTGCCCTCTGCATCTTGCTCTGTCACACCAACCACCTGCATGTCCTCTCTCACCACATCCACAACCATATCTGAGGCCTTCCTCTTTCTCTCTTACCTGGCAGCTATATCCTTACCATCCTTTTCACAATATACTCAGCATCCCTCCTCAGCACGTGTCCAAACCAATGTAATCTTGCATCTCTGGCTTTGTCTCAAAACCGTCCAACATGGGCTAACCCTCTCATATAAACATTGTTAATCCCGTGCACCCTTGTCACACCCAGTGCAAATCCTAACATCTGTAGCTCTGCCGCGTCCAGCTCTGACTCCTGCCTTTTTGTCAGTGCCACTGTCTCCAACCCATATAACAAAGATGGTCTCACTATCATTTTGTAGACCTTCCCTTTCACTTCTACTGGTAATCATCCGTCACAAATCACTGCTGAGACTCTTCTCCACCCTCTCCATCCTGTCTTTACTCTCTTCTTCACCTGTCCTCCACAGTTGTCATTACTCTGAAGTGTTGATCCCAATCATTTAAACATATCCATCTTTGCCAACTCTACTCCCTGTATCCTCAACATTCTGCTATCCTCCCTCTCATTCACACACAAATATACTGTCTTAGTCCAGCTGGCCTTCATTCCTCTCCTCTCTATAGCATATACCCCACCTCTCCAGGTTCTCCTAAATCTGTTCCCTACTCTCAATACAGTGGGAAATGTCATCTGCAAACATCATAGTCAACAGGGTCTCCTGTATGATCTTGTCTGTCAACCTGTCCATCACCATTGCAAATAAGAAAGGGCTCACAGCTGATTCCTGATGTCATCCTACCTCCACCTTAAATGCATCCATCACTCCCACTGCAGACCTCACCGGTGTCAGACCACCCTTGTACATATCCTGTACCACTCTTACATATATCTCTGTCACTTGTGACTTCCTCATACAATACCACAACTCCTCTCTAGGCACCCTGTCATATGCTTTCTCTAAGTCCAGAAAGACACAAAGCAAACTCCTGACCTCCTCTATACTTCTCCATCAACACTCTCAGAGCAAACATCACATCTGTAGTGCTCTGTCCTGGCATGACACCTTACTGCTGACCACTACTCATCACCTTCCTGCTTAACCTAGCTGCCACTGCTCTTTCCCATAACTTCATGCTGTGACTGATCAATGTTATCCCTCTGTAGTCACTACAGCTCTGCACATCAACCCTATTCTTAAAACAGTACCCAAACACTTTCTCTCCACTCCTCATGCAACCTCTCACTTTCCAAGATGTCATTCAACAATCTGGTTAAAAACACCACTGCCATTACCCCTAAACACCTTCAGACTTTGACAGGTATGCCAGGTGGATCAACAGGCTTTCCAGTATTCATCCTCTTCATAGCTATCCTTACTTCCTCCTTGGTAAATCGTTGCACTTTCTGATTCACCATACCCACATCATCCAACCTTCTCTCTCTCATTCTCATTCATCAGCCTTTCAAAGTACTCTATCCATCTGCTCAACACACTCCACTCACTTGTGAGTAGATTTCTCTCATTATCCTTTTATCACTCTTATCTGCTGCATGTTTCCTAGCTCAGTCCCTCTGTCTAGCCAATCAGCACAAGTGCTTTCATCCCTCCTTAGTGTCCAACCTGTCATATGACTCTTCATATGCCTCATCCTCAGCCTTTGCCACCTCTCTCTTTTCCATGCACCTCATCTCCTTATACTCCTGTCTACTTTCCTCAGCTCTCTCACAATCCCACTCCTTCTTCCCCAACCTCTTTCTCTGTATACTGTCCTGTACTTTCTCAGTTCACCACCAGGTCTCCTTGTACTCCTTCCTCCATCCACATGTCACACCAAGCACCTTTCCAGACGTCTCCCTTACTAGCTCTGCAGTACTTACCCAGATATTTGGTAAATCTTCACTGCCACCCAGTGCCTGTCTTAACTCTTCCCTGAACTCCACCTCACAATCACCCTTTTTCAGTTTCCACCATTTGATCCTTGGTGCTGCCCTCACACTCCTCTTCATGATCCCCAATGTCATCATACAGACCAACATTCTATGCTGCCTAAATACACTTTCCCCTGTCACCACTTTACAGTCTGCAATCTCCTTCAAACTGACCCTCCTACATTTTATTTTTTTATTTTATTTTATTTATTTAACATTTGTTAATATGATAGTCCGACTTGGAACAAAGCCAATTTTCAGCGGAGGCCTGGGGAGTAACGCTCAAGATGTATGTCTTTGTAATGTGGGAGGAAACCGGAGTACCCAGAGGAAACCCACACAAATGCAGGGAGGACATGCAGACTCCGCACAGAAGGCATCCCAGCCATGAATCGAATGGGAGAACCTCTTGCTGTGAGGCGACAATGCTACCACTGCACCACTGCGTCGTGGATGTATTCCACCTGTGTGCATCTTCCTCCACTCTTGTATGTCACCCTATGCTCCTCCCTCATGTTATAGTAAGTATGCACCACAGCCATGTCCATCCTTTTTGCAAAATCCACTACCATCTCACCATCTGCATTCCTTTGCTTAACACCATATATACCGATCACTTCCCCATCCCCTCTGTTCCCTTCACCAACATGACCATTGAAATCTGCTGCAATCACCACTCTGTCATCCTTGGGTACAGTCATCACCACATCTTCCAACTGACCTCACATTTCTCTTTCTCATCCATCACACAACCAATTTGCGTAGCATATGCACTAATAACAGTCATCATTGCACCATCAGTTTCCAGCTTCATAAACATCACTCTATCAGACACTCATGTCATCCTCCATAAACACTCTTGGCATACTGTTCCTTCAGGAGAACCCCTACCCCATTTCTCCTCACATCCACACCAAGATAGCATAATTGTGACCTGCCTTCCATACACCTAGCCATACTCCCCTTCCATCTGTTCTCTTGCACACACAGTGTATCGACCTTCCCCTGGCTATCATATCAGCTAGTTCTGTCCCTATAGCAGTCATACAGCCAACATTAAAAGTTATTACCCTCACTACCACACTCCCAGCCTTTCTCCTCTCTTCCTGCCATATAAGTGTTGTACATTTTCCAGGGTATGCCTGTCAGTGCAAAGGCTACTGTGCTAGTGAATGACTCAAGTGCGTTACAACAATATTAAGACATTGTCACTAATTTTGTCCCATAGCCCCCATGTATGTGTGGTGTCCTATCGATGTCCTGCTCTAACGGGTTGAGAAGGATGACTGGGCAGCAAGAATGTGAATACAGTGTGCCATTCTGACATAGAGCAGAAATGTATATCAGGTATATGAACACCTACATAGCTGCATGGACTCAGCAATACCTTACTTGTAAAACCTGTCTTCACCAAAGTAGACTAATCCCCTTGCTGGACAGCAGCAATAGACAAACCACAGACTTGGTCCCTATATTGGCTGTACAGGGCAAAGTAGGAGCAGGCACCAACCTGGCATCAAGTCAGCTGTTGTCTGAACAAGGATATCGGGTCACAGGTGGATTACTGTAAGGTTAACTATGAGTACAAATTGGAGACATCCACCAAGGCCAATGACAAGGCCATCTTCCCATATGTCTGCAGTCTCAGAGGCAAAAAAACAACCCAACCTGTAATGGTGATGAATCACACCACATACACACACAACATAGTTATAGCCAACCTGCTACAGATAGGGTTAGGGCAAACATCACCCCCCTGGCTCAGCATCACTCTAGGTGGATATGCACAGTACCCACAGCCCTCCCCTCATTAGCAGTGAGCAGATACATATTGTCTACTGAAGGGCAACAAACGTAAGTATCCGGGGACATGATAACATCCCTGTCCACATCCTACATGAACTCATTCATGTGCTCCCAACTCCATTACACACTGTACTCACACCAAGCCTCAGCACCATCCACACCCCATCCACATGGAAGATGGCCAATGTCATCCCCTCTACACAGACCTTAATGAGGAATAGATGATTATGCAATTAACTGGTCCTCAGTGGGGGGAATATGACACATCAGGACCAGGAGTGAAATGCAAGCTGATACTGTGCTGATAGATTACAGGGGTATGTTGTGGCTGTGAGTGGCGACTACTGGTATTCAAGGTACATGTGCAGGTTCTGTACATACTGTTGCCAACTGTATGGGGTCCTGTGATGTGTGTCCCTGTTTATGTCTTCCAGGCACAATGTTGCATCAGTGAAGGACAACATTCTCAGGCTGAGACAACCATAATCATAGAAGCCATACTACAGAACCATGCAATAATGTTTGGCTGGAGCCAGCAACATCTGCGGGAGAGGTCCGCCATGTGGGATGACCTTGTCCACAGGGTAAACGATGTCAGCCTGCACGCACATACATATGAGCAGGTCCGGCATCATGCAACCGACCTCATATGCCATGCCCTGCAAAGGGCTGATGCCATGGCCAGGGACTGCACAGCCAAAGGTGGGGCCCAGCCATGCAGCCCCCACTGACACCCACCAAGGAGCTCCTTGACAACCTTGGGGCACCCATCCCAGTACAACATCAGGTTACAGACCCCCACATGCTGGAGGTGGGTGGCACCCAGACAATGGACAAGGAGTGTGCAGGTAAGGCCCCAGTGGAGATTATGAGACTAGTGTAGCAGACATACTTGTATCTGTAGAGTATCTACATGCATGTGTCAGGTCAGATTGCAGTTGTGGATGGGGTTTTTTAATGCACAGAAGTGTACATCTATGGTGAAGGACAGCAAATTGTGTAGTATTGAGGGTTGTACTGTGAATGTGCAGACATGCTGCATCCATCCTGTACCAATGCCACATGTGAGTCTGCTGACAATACCTCCCTCCCACAACTACCTAGGTCCCTCTGGTCTGCATGTGGGACAGCAGCCTAAAGCTGGTGAGTATGGAATTGTTCTGTTGTGGTTTGCCAATACCCCAGGCATGTGAAGGGCATGCAATTTACTATGCACATAACTGTCTGTCATAGCCATATTGCTTCATGTACATGTTCACTTGTGGTGGGGTTAACTGCAATGCATCACAGTGGTCACCACAGTGGCCTATAAGAAGAGAATGTAACATTCCTGTAGCATACCACACAACCTGTTAGTGCAAGACTTCTGGACAGAGACCAGCAAAATAGGGGGGACAAATGGCCTAAGGTAGGAATATGTATGAAACATTACTCTTATACAGTGGATATAAACAGTGTACACACCACTGTTAAGATGCCAGGTGTGTGTGATATATACAAATTGAGACCACAATATGTCAGTCCACACCTTTTCCGACCTTTAATGTGACCCATAACATGAACGATTCACTTGTAAAAACCAGCCAATCTGTTGGGCACCAAGTATGGACTATGCAAACCTTACAATAAGCTGGATGCATATGTGTGCACGCCCTTCAAATAATGTTTTATTGCAGCAGCTTGTGATTTACTGACAGCAGTCGGTCTGCTTGGGTACACACCTGCCATCAAGTAAAGGCACTCTGGGTAACACCAAATAACAGTCCACTGTCCAAGTTGGATATTCATGACATTTTCTCAGTTGCCTGCAACAGCAACAACCATGGCTTGCAGACAGCTTACAAAGCAGCAAAGAGATCTCATATTTTAAAGGTATCACTCCAGAGTAGGGTACAGCAACATTAGCACAGCATTGTATACACCATGAAACACAGTGGAGACCGTAATCAAAAGGTGGATTGAATATGTGACAACAGTGCTGTTGAAAAGATCCTGACATCCCTCCAAAACTGATGAAAAGACATTTCCAAACCTGGTCAGGGAGGCTGCCAGAAGATATCCAGTAACACTGAAGGAGTTGCAGGAATCTCATGCAAGCACTGGTGTTATATACTACATGTGAGAACAATCTCCCATATTGTGCACAAGTCTGGCCTATGGGTCAGGGTCAGAAGATGGAAGCATTTTGCCGCACCAAAAAAAATCCAGGGGTGGATACAACTTACAATACAGCACATCAAGTCTCCCAAAGAAATGTGTGAAAATGTGTTATGGTGTAATGAGATTATGGATTGACCTCACAGCCACAATACCAAAAGGTATGTGTGGTTCACAAGTAACACCTCTCTTCACCTGAAGACCGCCATCCCCATGGTGAATCACACTGGTGGCATTGGCCTGCTGTGGGGATGCTGTTCTAAAGCTGTAACTGGGCCTGTAGTCACAGTGGTCAGAATTCTGAACAGTTCAAAATGACATTCACATCTGGCCCACAACCATCAGGCATCTGCAAGAACATTGAGGATGGGGAGGGGTGTCAACCTTCAACATGACAAAGACCTGAAGCATACATCCAAAGCTACCTAAGAATGGCTCCATCTGAACACACTTATGGTTATTTATTGGCCCAGCCAGAGCCTAGACTGAAACCTGATAGCAAAACCCCAGTGTGACCAGATGAGGGCTGTGCACATGAGCTGCCCTTGCAATCTGGCAGAGTTGGGGGAACCTTTGCAAGGAAGACTGGCTAAATAATGTGAAGTCAGGATGTGGCATGCTGATAAACACTTTCCCGAGAAGAGTGAATGCTGTAAGTCATTTACAAAGTGCTTCAACAAAGCAGCATTTTAAGGGTGTGCACAACTATGTAACCACCATATTGTACATATTTCATTTATTAGATTTTACACATAGCACATTTGTTTGTTTATCAATTGGATTGCACAGGTTATATGTCACATGACAGGTGGGTAATATATTTGAATGCATTATTGGGGTCTCATTTTATATATTATAAGAACATGGCATGTTAACAGGGTTGTGTACACTTATCATATCCACTGTAAGCTTAGAAGGCTGGCAGTGTGACTGAAATTGTGTGACAATACATTTACTGATGGTTTGGAGGTATGAAACTCAAATGTATGCCATTAATTAGTGACATCACTCCTCAGATCATCCTAGTTATGTATCAGACAAACACAGGGGTTATGAGGAACAGAGCAAATATCTACACATCCTGCAATGATCTGTACAGTTGTGAGGCATGTTCTGTAGTACTTGCCACTGTGTTATACAGGAGAACAGCAATGATGTGTACAAGAGTGCAGTCTGTGCTGGGGAAGGGCCATCATCTAATAACACTACTAACATATCCCAGAGCTCCATATTGTTAATTACATGTATTAAAACTGGCTGCAATGCATGGTTTTGAGGGCCATGTGTCATGCATGTCACCATTTGGGTAATGTGAGGTCTGTGTAACAGATTTGTAATGTGAGGTCTGTGTAACAGATTTGTGCCACATCACCTGTAAGTGTGTGTGTGTGTGTGTGTGTGTGTGTGTGTGTGTGTGTGTGTGTGTGTGTGTGTGTGTGTGTGTGTGTATGTGTGTGTGTGTGCATGTGTGTACCAGCCAACCTCAAAGTACAGGTATTAATGTACATATGTTGTCTTCCCCTCACAGGTGGTGATGGGGTTCGGGGTTCCTCCAACTTTGAAACTGATGTTATTGTATCTGCAGACTCTGACAAGGATGATAGGAATAGTGAGGTACAGTAGGGGTTGTCGGAGGCTGAATCTGTGCCATTGGTTGGCATCCCACTCTTGTCTGCACCATCCCCACACACAGTGACAATGCCCACACATACCCTGTCACTAGTGGCCACAGATGATGGATAGTTGGCAGGTGGTGGCATGGAACAGGCTGGTGTGGTGCTATGGCAGGTTTGAGTGTGGACACTGGCCATAACCAGAGTTCAGGTGAGGTACCACACAGGCGGATGGACAGCCGTGCTTGCAGCAGGACTGCTGCTCATCAAGTCGCTGTTGCAAGTCACACAGTAGGTGTCACCAGACACATGTTTCAGCCTGTCATAGATGCATAGGCACATAGTGAACGCCACACCAAATACTCAGGGTGGTTGATGAAACTCTTCCTGATTTACGTAGTGACATACATGACCTTGTTGAGGCCACATGTCAAAATACTGAGGTCATGAATACACAGTGGGATGAGACCTTGGCAATCCTCGACCATGGCATGTCTGTGCTAGAGCATGTGGTGGGAGATGTGCATTGGCCACATGGACATAGCTCAGCACCACCAACAGCTGAGAGTCTACAGGGTCATGCACCTTCACACTCCCATAGTGGCAGTTACACCAGCACTACAAAAGAGAGGTTGCTGTCCACATCACACCTGAGCAGGCCATGGGCACATGATCCTGGCCAGTCTCATCAGGGGCATAGATTCAGCAGACAGCAGTCACCATCAGGAAGCAGTACTGCATCTAGCCTTAGGTCTGGTGGTGCCAGTGATACCCCTGGAGGACCAGTTCCCATGGCCAGAGATGGTGAACTGGACATCCTGCCATGTACAGTCCACAGATGTCCAACATACCCCTGTGTAGGGCAGCCACATGGCATGACTGAGTGCATACAAACACACACACACACATCTGTATCACAGGCAGGTCACCTCCAGATACACACAGCACCTCTGCACAGCCCATCTATTGGATACCCCTCCAAATACACACACATGATGTTAACTGTATGGCCCAGCCTAGGCCTCTGGCAAACCCACACCACACCCTGTGCATATGATGATACTTGTGCCACATCCCTGTCATCCATAACATCGATACAGGGGCATGCTAATATGGGGTCTAATACACAAGGTGAATATAGTACAGTGTAGCTATGTAATACTATGTAGGGTGCTGTCTGCTTGGATTTGTTATGGTACACATACAGGTGTATGTACCTTATTAGCCAGGATGCATTATTGCTGTTAGTACCACTGACTGAATGTAGTCTGACATGCTGTATTCTGTTTGTGTTCCAGGTGTTGGTGTGTCTGCAGGCTGTGCCCCTGCAGACATTAACAAGAGGGAGTATGGCAGAGTGGGAATACACTGACCATGTCATAGAAAAGGTACAGCTTTATATGTATATGTACCAGGTGTGTATGCATGCAACAGTGCATAAGGGACACTATTGTCAGACAGTGTGACCTTGCATACATACCCATTGTCACAGACAGGTAGCCTTCAGACATATCAGCTCAGTGTTGTGTAGTACCACAGGCTCATACATACAGAACAGGTTACTGCAGTACTGTCAGCAGGTCCCTCATAAACATAGCCATTACATTAACTGCAACAGATTCACCTGTCAACACCTGCTGGTCCTGCCATTTCTTTCCCATACGCTCAACCCTGATGCAGTTGATGAGGGCATGCATGGTACTATGTATGACAGGTTTGTGGTATGTATTCCTGTGCTCACAGGGTGGAACAGGGAGACAAAATGGTATATCCTTTGCATACACACATTAAGTACTGAAACAGGGGATGTGCACACAGTAACAAACACAGTTAGCAATAGACAGAGTAGTAAACCTACATTTCCACTTTGATGTACTGTAGTACTACATGCACATGAAATGCCCCACATAGATTATATGCCTGGGACATAATACAATACCTCTTACAACATGTAATGTTCTGAATGCCTTCCTGGATGGTGAGACAACCCACCAGAAATAGCATGTGGAGTCATATTGCTCCTACAAGCCTGGACAAGTGATAGTGTAGCAGACGTTATATCAGCATGATATTTCAGTCAGGTATGATACCTGATGCTAGCATATCTGTCACTACACTCACTGTGGCTGATTTGAAAATTATATCACATCCATGGGCATTGTTAAGGGACACATACCACATATAGGTTGCAAACATCTGGATATTCCATAGACATCTGTACAGAGGACTGGTATGGCCAGCACAATGGTCTAACACACTGCATGTGAGGCAGATGCTGTTAATACGCTATATAAAATAATGCCATTGGGAGGTGGTAAACAGGCATGGATGGTACACACATCAAAATGATATCAGCCAAACAGAATATGATCTTCACCCCAAAAACACAGTTGCCAATATTTAGATCAGAACCTCTACCTATCTAGTTATTACTACTATAGTGTTACACAGTTATCAGATGTGCCATGGAGCTTACATGATTTCACCTACCCAAGGTACTTCTAAGGTGAATGACATCAGCAGGCCTAGTAAAGTAGGGTGAGGGAAAGTTTACAGGGTAGTACACAACTCAAAATGGTATAAGATTTACTTCAGCTGTGCTGATGTAACATATTTGTATGTTCTTATGTATACTACATTTTGTTATTGTAATGTGTGCATGAAAATTTACTGTTACTCATGGAGATTTTCTCCCTGGACCTCTGCTGAAAAAGGACCTGTGTCCAGTTGGACTTTCCTGGCAAATAAATGTTAAATAAATAAATAACCCACTCAGTATATGATTCACACACAAACACACACGAACAGTTGTCAGTATTGAGATTAGAACCACTGCCTATCTAGTTATTTCTACTATAGTGTTACCCAGTTATCAGATGTGCCATGAAGCTTACGGTATTTCACCTAGTCCCAAGGTACTTCTAAGGTGAATGACATCAGCAGGCCTAGTAATGTAGGGTGATGGGAAGTTTGCAGGGTGGTACACATAAGCACTACTTACTCTTATACTCTCTATGATTACCCTGTCCTCTATTGGTCCATCTTAAATTCAGTTTCCCTATTACTCTAGCTTGTCCAAAGGTCAGTCAATGGTTTCCTCTCCAGTCCAGCTGGTGAATCTGGGAATTTTGAGGCAATGTTACAACTGTCACATGTACACGGACAACCCTCTCCTCCAAACAGGTTCAAATATATGTGAGAGATGCAACTATTTAGCCAAATTGGAGGCTGAGCTCTCTCATCTCAAAACTGGTGTAACCAGTCAGGAGGAGAAGGTAGCCTCACACAACACAATTCCAGTATCACATAGTCCCACCACATCAGCGAACCAAACACATAAATACACAAAAACATACTCAGAGGCTCTAAATAAAAATCTACCTAAGCAACAGAGACCTTCAAAGCAGACATCCAAGAAAACGCTACCTCAAAACAAAACACACACAACACATAACCCACAAAGTCAGTGTGCCAAGCAGCCACAGCCCTTAAAGCTGAATAACACACCTGATACTCTTGTTATAGGTGACTCTATTGTCAGACACACTGACGTCCCGCTCACCAGGCTGAATAAAGAGAAGGTCACAGTGAGCTGCCTGTCAGGTGCTAGGATCCAACACATAACGCAAGCACTCAGGTCACTCCAAAGCAAATACAAATATGACTCAGTCATTGTACATGCTGGTGTGAATGACCTGAGACATACCTCCCTGGACTACATGAAAAGAGACATAAAGGAGCTCTCTGATCATGTAGCCCAGGCTGGTATGACCCTGACCTTGAGCAGCATCTTACCCTCACCTAGAATGATGCCACAGTACAAAGACAAAATGATCGATTTTAACAATTGGTTAAAATTTTGGTGTCATTCAAAGGGGATCCAGTGTCTGTCAGCCTGGGATGACATGCTCGACAAGCCACGTTGCTTCGCTAGGGACGGCTTGCACCTGTCACCACTGGGCTTTCAGATATTGGCAAAGGCTCTTGCCACCCCATAGTGCCTTTTTAGGCAAGGCTCAAAAGTCAAACCCACCCCCATAGACAGCACAAGGAACAAGAAACTAAGGGTAATGCTGCTAAATGCCAGAAGTCTTAACCTCAAGATGCACTTTTCGAAGCTCTCCTCAGTATGGAGAACATCGATATCTGTGCAGTGACAGAAACCTGGTTCAAGGCTCCAGAGAGCACCCCAGCACTACCAGGCTATACCTCATATCATGCTTTTCGCCCCAAAACCCGGACCGAACCCAAAAGGAGGGGAGTTTCCATATTTATCAAGGATATCCACTCCTCCAGGTTAGTGGCATTGCACGGGTATCGGAGACCATCCATGTGCAACTAACAGTGGGCAAGACTGCTTTTCAGTTTATAGCATCCTACAGACCACCCTCTCAAAGTCAGGAATCCCATTCGGCTTTCCTGAAAACATTGGAGAACATGAAGATCTCTCCGAACACCATTATATTGGGCTACTTCAACTACCCAAACATTGACTGGAAGCACTACTCAAGCCCCAGCACCTTAGCCCAAAGATTCCTGGAAATTATAAACTCAAATGCTATGGAACAACTAGTCACCACTCCCACAAGAGGGGACAACATACTAGACCTGATCATTACCAACATGCTCCACACCAGAAGTATATCCCTCATTGGTAAGATCAGACCATAAATTAATTTTACTGGATGTCCACATCCCGACCCCACCCCCAGCCCAGAAAACCACAGTGAAAAACTTCTCAAAAGTGAACTTCTCGCTTCTCAAAACCGAAGTGGAATCCTTCAAGGCCCCAGGGCCAGTGGAAACTACAGCCCAAACTGCAGAATCCTATATAAATGCATTCTACAGACATCTCCAGGAATGCATGGATCATGCTATCCCAAACAAAACCAAGACCCAATCATCCAAAGGCAGGCGTCCAGTCTGGTGGACCCCTGCTATAAATAAACTGTACAACAGAAGGAGGAAGCTACTACATGATAGAGCAAAATCCCTAATAGGGAAGGCATCTCTGATCAGTACTAGCAAAAAATTATGATCCCTCATAAAATCCTCCAAGGCCAGCTTCGAGAAAAATTGCACAGGACACCAAAGACAATCATAAGGCTTTTTTCAGTTATGTTAGAAACCTGGGATGCAACTCCCAGACTTGTTCTGAGTTGATTCTAAACGCAAAAAATACACTGAACCCACAGACATCGCCAATATCCTGGCAGACAGGTTCAGTGCAAACTTCTCCACCCCCCCCAAAAGCGTAAGTACCTATCCCGGCAGAGGGCTGCCCCCCAAACATCTCAGATGCTCAGGTGAAGGCTGCCCCCTCCAAAGCAAAAAACACTGCTTCCATGGGACCAGATGGCATCCCAGGTTGCGTCCTACATGAACTACAAGAGGAACTAATCCCTCAAATAAAACTGCTATACAATCTCAGCCTCACTACAGGATATGTGCCCACAGAATGGCGTACAGCAACAGTGGTCCCACTCCACAAAGGTGGAGCCTCACGGACCCTGGAAACTATCGCCCATAAGCCTGACTAGCTTAGTCTGCAAGGCTATGGAGAGGATCATCATGGAGCTCATAAACAAAGACATTGGGGACCTACAGACACTAGATCCTACCCAGTTCGGCTTTGTCAAGGGCAGATCCTGCCTTTTGAACCTGGTTGACTTCTTTGAAACAGTCACCAAAGCCATAGATGAAGGGAAGGTAGTCCACACAGCCTATCTGGACCTTGCAAAGGCATTTGACACAATACCCCACTCGGGCATCATAGATAAGCTATCCAGCTTAAATATAAACCCCTATGTCACAAGATGGGGCGCAAACTGGCTCAAAGACAGAACCCACAGAGTGAGAGTTGCTGGAGCCATGTCAGACTCTAAACTGGTCACAAGTGGCGTCCCACAGGGTTCTGTCCTGGGACCACTCTTGTTTGGTATATACTTTTCCGAGGTACAGGCAAACATGGGAGGACTATGGCTCACCAAGTTCGCAGACGACTGCAAACTGGGCGCCAT
Source organism: Protopterus annectens (assembly GCF_019279795.1). Classification (NCBI taxonomy): domain Eukaryota; kingdom Metazoa; phylum Chordata; order Ceratodontiformes; family Protopteridae; genus Protopterus; species Protopterus annectens. Next base: position 1,381,573,778 of record NC_056737.1, read on the forward strand.
AATCAACTCTCCAGCTGACACAAACATCCTTCAAAAAGGTCTCACAGAGACAGATAACTGGTGCCAGCGCCATGGTTTAAAGCTAAATGCCAAAAAATGTATAGTCATACCCTTTGGCAAAAACAATGTGCCCACAAATTACCACATAGGCGGAAACCCATTAAGTACAGAGAAGGTTATTAGGGACCTGGGGACCCAAATTGATAGCAATCTCTCCTTTGAAAACCACATTGCCAAAGTGGTTAGAAAGACCTTCTACATAGCCCACCTCATCATGAAGGGTTTCACATCTAGATCAAGAGAGGTAATCGTGCTCTTTATTCATCCCTCATCAGGCCCATCATAGAATACAATGCCCCTTTTGGGATGTACCTTACTCGACACCTGCAGCAATTAGAAAGACCCCAAAAGTATCTCACCAAGAGGATCAAGGGTCTCAAACAGATGCCATATACTGCTTGGTTAAAAAAACTCCAGCTCTACTCAGTTGCATACCGCCTACTTCGAGGCGATTTATGCCTGACATACAAAGCTATGTCAAATCCAGAATTAATGGATATGCTCCACCTCAGTAAATCTAAATCCCTTAGAGCCACACGCTCGAGGGACTTGAACCTCAGCACAGAAATAAATAGAACTTGCTGGAGGGACAGGTTCATAACCCAGAGGCTCCCTTCGCTCTGGAATAGAATTCCAGTTCATGTGAGGCAGAGCACCTCACTGAATCTCTTCAAGAAGAATCTCGATAAGTGGATGGGGGATCGTAGGTTTGTCCCAGGGATTACTCCCGTGTCACTATTAGACAGAGGCACAGTAAACTAAACCTTAAAAAGGGCACAGTTTACTCAAATCAAGGGGTGGCGTAAGCCATACAGAATCGGGCTAGGCTTATAATTGCCCCAGGGCAGATAGCCTAGTATGAACCTATGAACCTATGAACCTATGAACTCAAAATGGTATAACCCACACACTATATGATTCTCACACAAACACACATAAACAGTTGCTAGTATTGAGATTTGAACCCCTGCCTATCTAGTCATTTCTACTATAGTGTTACGCAATTATCATATGCACCACGGAGCTTACATGATTTCACCTAGTCCCAAGGTACTTCTAAGATGCACAACATCAGCAGGCCTAGTAAAGTAGGGTGATGGGAAGTTTACAAGGTGGTACACAACTCATAATAGTATAACTCACACAATATATTATTCTCACACAAATACTTGCCACTATTGCGATTAGAACCCCTGCCTATAGTGTTATGTAGTTATCACACATGCTACAGAGCTTACTGGGCTGATGACTGGCCAAAGGTGCTGATAACTGCCCAGCTGAGGTAAACTATTACAGGTGCCAGAAAGTCTGCCTTCAGTTTTTCTCTTAGTCCTTTCTAGTTCTTTCTCTCCTGCACTTCAAATAGCTTTGCACTTCAACAGATTTCCGTATCAATTATTCTAGCACACTTGAGAACCATCAGCAGTAGTCATTCCTCATGGAATTAGCTCCAGTACTTAATAGTTATGACCACACCTCTTGGCATGATTAAAGTGCAGTTCTCTGTGCTTTTGCCCATTAACCTGGTGCACTTTGGCATTCTGAGTCACTGTTGCAACTGCCTCATGTACACAGACAACCCTATCCTCTAAACTCCCAACACTCAGCTTGTGAGAGTTGCCCCTATATCACCAAATTGGAAGATATGCACTCTCCAGAAAAGACTGGACTAGCTGTTCAAGAGGAGAAGGGTCAACACCTGCACCACACCACATGGAACACATACTCCTCCAGAACACCCACTATCACAGCTCTGACATACAAACAAAAAACACACACCCACCTTCACAAAGGCACTCAATAGCCATTTACCCAAACAACAGAGACCACCAAGACAGACACCCACTCCACCACCACAACACAGCACAAACCACAGGATACATATCTCACCTACACAATGTTCCCCTCAACCTAAGCCTCTAAGGCTAATCACCTTGACTAATACAGTAATCATAGGTTACTCAAGGCACACAAATGTCCCACTCAGTAGGTTGAACATGAAGAAGGTAACAGCTGTCTATCAGGTGCCAGACTCCAACACATAACACACCTAGTCAGGTCACTCTACAACAACTACAAGTATCACTCTGTCATTGTTCACATGTGTGTGAATTACCTGAGATGCTCCTCCCTGGACTACATGCAAAGAGACATGGTGGAGCTCTCAGATAATATGGGCCAGGCAGGTATGACAGTAGCCCTGAGCAGTATACTACTGTTACCCAGGATGATACTACAGTACAAACAACAAATGATTGACTTCAACAATTGGCCTGTCAGCTGTCATTCTCAGGGGATCCAGTACCTGTCTGTTTGGGATGACATGATTGACAGACTGCGATGATGTGCCAGAGATGGCCTGCATCTGTCACCCCTGGGATTCCAGGTACTGGCTAAGTGTCTTGCCACCCCTGTAGTGCCTTTTTAGGTGGTGTTTCAAATCAAATTATCACCATAACAGCTATACATATATGCAATCTGACGGTTATGCTGATCAACACTAGAAATCTAAATCTCGAGATGCAGCCACTCAAAGCACTCCTCAAAATGGGGAACATTGACATTTGTGCTGTAATGGAGACCTTGTTTACAGCAGCAGACAGCACCCGTGCACTACCAGGCTATAAATCATTCCACACCTGTCAGACCCAAAACATGGACCATATCTCCAAAGGCAGTGGTGTCTCCATATTAATAAAGGATATGCACACCTCCAGACTACTATGCCAGAATAAAGCATCTAAGATACTTCGGGTACTACTGACATTGGATAATAATGCAATCCAAGTTAAATCCAGCTATAGGTCCCCATCCATGTCCCTAGACTCTCAATCCATATTCCTCAACACCCAGGAATCTATCAGGGTCCAGCCCAACACTCTCATACTAGGAGACTTCAACTACCCCTCCATTAACTGGGAAAGATACTCAAGCAGCAATACACTGGCCAAACACTTCATGGAATTCATCAGTTCCAGTGTCCTGGACCAGCTCATTCTGACATCCAGTAGAGGAAGCAACATCCCTGACCTATGTTGATTACTAACATATGGGGCTGTTGCTTGACAACAGTAGTCAATCCATACCTGGTCAGATCCAGCCATAAAGTAATCATCATGGAAATCCACATGTCATCCACACCACCCACAAAGGTAACCACCTTCAAAAACTTCTCCAAAGCTGACTTTGAAATCCTAAAAACAGAGGTGGCTAATTTCATAGCACACATGCCAGTGGAAAATATCTCCATAACTGCTGCATCATACACAAATACACCGTACAAACATGTACATCAATGCATGGATCTAGCCATAACCAACAGAACCATGACACTCTCCTCCAAACACAGGTGGCCAATCTGGTGGTCCCCTGCGATTAATGACCTGTACAACAGAAGGAAGAAACTGTTGCAGAAAAAAGTGGAGTCCCAAGAGTGTTAAAACTCCCTTATTAGTCTCAACAACAACTTGAGATCCCTCATGAAATCATCTAAAGCCAGCTATGATGACAGAATTGCAGCAGACACTGACAGCAGTCACAAAGCCTTTGATAGTTATATCAAGAACCTCCACGGCAATACCCAGAAGTGCTCTGACTTACTGCACAATGCTACATCCTACTATACTGAGCCAACAGATATTGCCACCATTCTTGCCAACACATTCTGTGCCAGCTTTATCCCTCTCCCCCCTAGGGAAACGATCAGAATATCAGGCGCCCAGGATTACTGCCACCCAGGTTACACCTGCATTGTTCACGGGCAAGAGTACAGCTTCCATGGGACCCAACATTATCCCTGTCTGCGTTCTACATGTACTGCAAAGATACCTGGCACCACACGTGTGTGCCCTGTTCAGTCACAGCCTCACCTCAGGCTTTATCCCTCCCAAATGGTACACTGCTACAGTCATCCCTCTCCATAAAGGTGTAGCAACTACAGACCCTGGGAATTATCAGCCCATTAGCCTGATGAGTCTGATATGTACAGCTATTGAGTGCAAAATCAGAGACCTGATCAACAAACATATAGGTAATCTCCTAACTCTGGACCCCACACAGTTTGGCATTATGAAAGGGAAATCATGCCTGCTCAACCTGGCTGACTTCTTTGAGTCAGTCACCAGGGCCGTGTATGAAATTAAGGCACTACATACAGCCTACATCAATCTGGACAAGGCTCTTGATAGCATTCCTCAGGCAGGAATTATTGATGAACTCACCAAACTAGGCAGCAACCTCTATATCACTAGGAGGGTTGCAAATTGGCTCACAGATAGAACACACAGTGTGAAAGTATCAAGCTCCAAGTCAGACTGCCAAACAGTCATGAGTGGAGTCCCATAGGGATCACTCCTGGGCACTCTCCTGTTCAGTATCTACTTCTCAGGAGTCCAGGCCAACAAAAAGGAACTCTGACTGACCGAGTTTATAGACAACTGCAAGCTGGGTGCCATTATTGACTCCACAAGTTATGCAGACATCCTACAGAAAGCTCTCACTGAGACCACTGAGAGGTGTGGAAACCATGGCCTGAAGTTTAACACCACAAAATGCATCATCAGCCCCTTTGGTAAAAACTCAGTTCCCACTAAATATCACATCGATGGGAACCCACTGAACACTGTAGGCATTATAAGAGATCTGGGAAAACAGGTTGACAGCAACCTCTCCCTTAACCACCACATTGCCACTGTGGTCAGGAAATCCTTCTATGTGGCACATCTCATTACCAAGGGCTTTGCATCCAGGAAGAAAGAAGTCATCATCTCTGTGTACACTTCCCTTATTAGTCCAATCATCAAGTATAATGGCCCATTTTTCATGTACCTCGCTAGATACCTTGCAACAGCTGGAGAGGCCACAGAAGTACCTCACAATGAAGATCCTAGGCATTAAACACATGTCCTACACAGACAGACTCAAAAGACTCCAGCTATTCTCTGTCTCATATCACCTACTTAGAGGCGATCTCTGCTTGACTTGCAAAGCCATGTCTGACCCAACTCTTTTACAAATGCTACATCTACAGACATCCCAATCTCTCTGCATCACACACTGCAGGGACCTCAACCTCATTAAGGCAATCAATACAACATGCTGGAGGGATGGGTTCCTCACTCAGAGACTACACATGCCCTGAAATAGACTTCCCATACATGTCAAGCAAAGCACCTAGATTACCCTGTTCCAGAGATGTCTTGATGAGTGGATGGATAATAGAAACTTCACCCCAGGGATCATTCCAGTGGCTTCACTTGATGGAGGCACTGGGAACTAATGTCAGGTGGCACAATGGTAGGGCACTTCTATGAGCTAGACTTGTAATGGCTCCAGGGCCATTAGCCTAGTACACGTCTATGAACCTATAAGGGGTGTGACATCGGCATGACTGATAAAGTAGGTCAACGGGTGGGTAACTTATCAAAATACTTCTTCCTACAAACACAACACACTTACATACACACACACACACACACACACACACACACTTATACACCCACACACATTTTCCAGATCTGAGATTAGAACCCCTACTTATTTGTATTAAAGTGTTACACAGTTATTGCATACACTTCAGAGCTTAGTGCTCTGACAACTGGCCAAAGGTACTGATAAGAGGAATGACATCAGCAGGAGTAATAAAGTAGGGCAGTGTGTGGGAGTCTTATCAAAATACTTCTTCTTACAAACATACACACACACACTCATTTGCCAGATCTGATATTAGAACCCCTGTCTAGCAAGTGATTTGTATGTCAGTATTACACAGTTATCACACATGCTACAGAGCTTACTAGGCTGACAACCGGCCAAAGGTACTGATAAGGGGAATGACATCAGCAGGAGTAATAAAGTGGGACACTGGGAAGTGTTGTGGGTGGGAATGGTCTAAAACTGTTTCACCTACAAACAAACACATACTCCCTCATTCTCACATACACAATTGTCACACACACAGTTGCCAGTATTGAGATTAGAACCCTTACCTATCTAGTTATTTGTACTATAGTGTTACGCAATTATTGCACAAGCTACAGAGCGTATAGGGGTGATCAGTGTCCAATGGTATTTCTAAGGTGAATGAAACAGCAGATCTTGTGAAGTAGGGCAATGTAAAGTGCACTGAGTGGGAAGAGTCTCCTAATACTTGGACCTAGGGGCACACACTCATACACACACACACTCATACACACACACACACACACACACACACACACACACACACACACACACACACACACACACACACAAACACACACACAGACAGGTGATGTGATATTATAAACTCATCCTCAGTACTGTTACACAATGGAGTTCATCTTTTATGTTGGCATGTGCAGCTGTTATAACTGGTATGCCACTGTCCACAGCAGGACAGTGGCATTGCAGCTGTTATAACTGGTATGCCACTGTCCACAGCAGGACATAACCGTATGCCATTCAGGGTATCCGTGTGTGTGTGACTCACTCTGTCTGTGTCCCCCTGTGTCTCTCTCTGTATCACTGTCTGTCTCTCTGTTACCCACATTGATGTGTGTGCATGCTTGACATATGTTATCTGTTGCCCATATATATGTGTCTGTAGCTCAAGCAAAAGATGTAAATATATCACATATGGGCCACCTACAGCTAGCTGATGGTAATCCTGTCTGATATGTGTGTGTATGTGTGTGTGTGTGGGGACAGTTGAGGTGTACATAGCTGTCTGTATGCATGGACATATATGCACAATACAGTCACATATTCCAATGTGGGTTCCAACATGTCCTGTGATTCTCTAAGTGTAGGAGCATGCCAAGTGTGACCTTCTATAGTTAGAGTGGGACTTCATTCCAGAGATAGGTGTACTCCAGTCCAGAGTTTTGTGTGCTACAGCCATACCTCTCAGGTTCATAGATTCATAGGTAGGTACTAAGCTATTGGCCCTAGGGCTTATATAAGCCTAACCAAAAGGTACCCTGGCTTTTGCCACCCAAGAAAATGATTTTCCTGTGCCCCTGTCAAGCAGAGACACAGAAGTGATCCCAGGGTGAATTTCCTATCTCCCATCCAATCATCAAGATTTTTCTTGAAGAGTGCTAATGAGGAGCTTTGTTTGATGTAGATAGGTAGTTTGTTCCAGAGTATGGGAAGTCTCTGGGACAGGAATATATCCCTCCAGCATGTTCTGTTTATTGTGGTGACAAGGTTTAGGCCCCTAGAGCTTGTAGCTCTGAGGGATTGGGATTTCTTAAAGTGGAGCATGTCCAACAGCTCTGTGTTTGACATAGCTTTGTATGTTAGGCAGAGATTGCCTCTGAGCACGAAATATGCGATGGAGTAAAGCTGGAGGTTTTGAGATGGTCTGCATAGGGCAACTGTTTGAGGTCAGTAATCTTCTTTGTGAGGGATTTCTGTGGCCTTTTCAGTTGTTGCAGATGTCTTGTGAGGTACATACCAAAAGGGGCATTGTACTCTATAACGGGTCTAATGAGTGATGAGTAGAGGGAACAATGACCTCTTTTTTCCTGGATGAGAAACCTTTTGTGATGAAGTGTGCAATGTAGACTACTGTGGCGATGTGATTATCAAAGGAGAGACTACTGTCCACCTGTGTCCCAAGGTCTCTTATCACAATTTCAGTGTTAAGTAGACTACTGCCTATGTGTTAGTTCATGGGTACAGAGTTTTTACCAAAAGAGATGACAATGCACCTTTTGGCATTGAGCTTGAGGCCATGGCTTTGACACCAGGCATCTGTCTCAGTGAGGCCCTTTTGTGGGATGTCCACATTGTTAGGAGTTTTGATTATGGCTCCTAGTTTTCAGTCATGTGCAAGCTTCATTAGCCAAAGACCTTCTGTATTAGCCTGTACTTCAGAGAAGTAGATACCAAACAGGAGAGGACCCAGAACTGACCCCTGTGGTACTCCACTTGTCACTGGCCTGAAGTTGGATTTGTAGTCTGCTGCTTTCACAGTGTGGGTTCTGTCAGTGAGCCATTTGGCAACCCGTCTTGTGACATAGGGATTTATACCTAGTTTAGTGAGTTTATCTATAATTCCAGAGTGGGGGACGGTGTTGAAAGCCTTTGCGAGAACTAGATAGGCTGTGTGAACCACCTTACCTTCATCTACAGCTTTGGTGACTGCTTCAAAGAAGTCTATCAGGTTTAGGAGACATGATCTGCATTTTACAAACCTGAACTGGTGGAGTCCAGAGTTTGGAAATTACCAATGTCATTGTTTATACGTTCCATGATGATACGTTCCATAGCCTTGCAGATCAGCCTCATCAGGCTAATGGGGTGGTAGGTCCCAGGGTCTATGGTGGCTCCACCTTTGTGGAGTGGGATAGCCATCACTGTGTGCCATTCAGTGGGCACAAAGCCTGAGTTGAGGCTATGATTGAACATGGTACTTAGGTGGGTTGCCAGTTTGTTCTGTAGTTCATGTAGAATGTAGCCTGGGTTGTTGTCAGGTCCCATGGATACTGTGTTCTTGGCTTTGGAGAGTGTGATTTTTACCTGTGCAGCTGTGATTACAGGAACTTTGCATTCTTCCAGTATAGAGATGGGCCTTTTAGGGGATAAGAGGGGGGTAAAGTTAGCACTGAAACTATCTGCCAGGATGTTGGCAATATCAGTTGGTTCTGTATATTTAGTGCCATTGTGCTGTAACTCAGAGCAGATCTGAGTGTTGCCATTGAGACTCTTGACATAGCTATAGAATGCTTTGTGGTTGTCTTTAGAATCAGTTGGGAATTTTGTTTTCGTAACTAGCTTTGGAGGATTTTATGAGGGATCTCAGCTTCTTACTGAGGCTGACCAGGGAGTTCCTCCAATCATGGGACTTTACTCTTTTTTTGCAAAAGTTTCTTTCTTCTGTTGTAGAGTTTGTTTATGGCAGGGGACCATCAGATTGGCTTCCTTTTTTTGTAGGATAGCATCTTGGTTCTGTTAGGGATTGCACGATCCATGCACTCGTGTAAGTGCTTATAAAGTGCATTTGTGTAGGATTTAGCAGTCGTACTTCTATTGTCCATCAGCATGGGTGTTGTGAAGTTTGCCACTTCTGTCTTAAGAAGTGTGAAGTTGGCTTTGGAGAAATTTTTTACAGTGATTTCCCTAATGGGGGGTGAGGGAAGGATGTGGATGTAAAGTGCGATTAGCTTGTGGTTGGATCTGACCAACAAGGAATTGACCTCTGGTGTGGAACACTGGTTGCCCATGTTGGTAATGACCAGGTCTAGGATATTGCTGCCCCTGGTGGGGATGTGGATAAGAAAACGTTGAGCACAAGAGTTGGTACATGAGTAGTTTTCCCAGTTAATGATGGAGTTGTTGAAATCACCCATTATTAGGGTGTTAGTTTATACCCTAATAATTTCCAGTGTATCAAGAAATGAGGAGTGGGAATCCTGGGGCATGGTGGGGGATCTGTAGCAAGCTACAATTTGGATTGTGGTCTTGCCCAGAGTTAGTTGCACTTGGATAATCTTGGATGCATTATGCTAAGCAACTAGCCTGGAGATGTGGATATCCTTAATGAATATGGACACGCCTCCACCTTTAGTGTTTCTGTCCAACTTAGGTGGCTGAAAGGTGTGGTATGAATTATAGCCTGGCAATATAGGGGTGTTCTCTGGAACCTTGAACCAGGTCTCTGTCACTGCACAGATGTCGATGTTCTCCATTTTAAGGAGTGCCTCGAGTGAGTGCATTTTGAGGTTTAGACTTCTAGCATTGAGTACCATTACCCTCAGATTTTGCTTGCTTGTACCTGTTACAGTGGTGAATTTGTCATTTGAACCTTGCCCAAAAAAGGCACTATAGGGGTGGCAAGAGCCTTAGCCAGTATCTGGAATCCCAAGGGTGACAGGTGCAGGCCATCTCTGGCAAAGCATCGTGGTTTGATGATCATGTCATCCAAGGCAGACAGATACTGAATCCCCTTAGAATGACACCATAAGTTTAACCAATTGTTGAAGTCAATCATTTTGTCCTTGTACTGTGGTATCATTCTGGGTGATGGCAGGATACTACTCAGGGCTAATGTCAAACCTGCCTGGGATACAAGATCGGACAGCTCCTTCATGTAGTCCAGGGAGGTACGTCTCAGGTTATTCACACCAACATGGACAATGACAGAGTCATATTTGTACATGTTGTGGAGTGACCTGAGTGTTTGCATTATGTGGCAGATCCTGGCACCTGACAGGCAGCTGACAGTTACTTTCTCCTTGTTTAGCCTGATGAGTGGAACATCAGTGTGCCTGACTATAGAGTCACCTATGACTAGAATGTTGTGTATGTTGTTTTGCCTTACAGGCTGTGGTTGAGTGGCACACAGAGTTTGTGGGCTATGTGTCATTTGGGTTGTGTTGGGGGGTGGATGTTGCTTGCGTTTCTGCTTTGGAGGTCCCTGTTGCTTAGGCATATATTTATTGAGAGCCTCCAAGAATGTAGGTGTGTGGTTTGTGTCTCTATGTGTGTGTTTTGGTGGTGTACATTTTGAGGGACTGTGATGAGCGTGGTGTGGTGCAAGTGTTTACCTTCTCCTCTTGACTGTCTAGTCCAGTCTTGGGTGAAGAGAGCTTTGCTTCCAGTTGGCTATTTAAGTGCATCTCTCACAGGTTGTAGTGTTGGGTGGTAGGAGGAGAGGGTTGTCTGTGTAAATGAGGCAATTGCTGCATTGCCCTAAGATGCCCAGATTCATCAGGTAGACAGGAGAAAACACCGGGAGCTAACCCTTAGACATGCCTGGATAGGTGCTTATTTATTAAATACTAAAAACTGTTTTTCTCTAGACAAGTGAGGAAAGTTGAGTGCTGTAGTAATTTGTAGCTTATTTAGTGCTTACAATGATTTCTGAACAAGTGTTGAGCTCAAAGAAACAGATTTGAGTGCTGAAACTAAAAAACTGGCTAGTTCTAAGAAACAAAATTAAGCCAGAAGGCTTCCCTCCAACACAGAAAGGTTTGGGGGCTCAGAAGCTTACAAACAGTCCTGGATACAGCAAATCTGTATCTGGACTAGACTACTTACAGGAAAGGCAGGAAACAAGCTTCAAATTTTTTTTTTTTGTAAAGTGGAAAGATGAAAGGAGGAGCAGAAACGAAGTGGGTTGGCTTTCTCAAATGTTCTCCCTGGATTAGATAGAATGAGGTAATGACTCTAGAGTGGGAGGAGTGTCCCCGATCAAATTTATAGTAGGGACGGGCAACTGCAAAGCCACCAAGTATAAGAACAGGATACCAATGGGGAGGGAATGTAGGAAAAAAAATTAGAATAAAAAACCCAAACAGATGCTTAATAAATGTAGACAATTTCCAGTTAATACCTCACACACAGTGAAACTAGCTAGAAATGTATGCAGCAGACAATAAAAGTGCTATAAATATCTCACACAAATAAGCAAAAAACAGGATACTTACTGTTATATATTACAGATCCAAGTTTGCTCAGTGCCCTTCCTCCGATTAGCTCAGTGTGAAATGGCAGAAACGCTCAAGTTTACTTCTTAGGTAACAGAAAGTTCAGAACAAAAAACCCAAACAGATGCTTAATAAGTGTAGACAATTAACAGTTAATACCTCACACACAGTAAAACTAGCTAGAGAAGTATGCACCAGACAATACAAGTGCTATAAATAACTCGTAAAAATAAGCAAAATACAGGATACTTAATGTTATATATTACAGATCCAAGTTTGCTCAGTGCCCTTCCTCCGATTAGCTCAGTGTGAAAGGAATTTACATAGCTGCTTAGGGTACTTGTTTTGTTTAGCAGACATTTTCTGACATATCTGTAGTCTAAAATTGCAATGTATTGTGTCATTACCTAGTGCCAGACATCCTCAGATCATCCCAGCGCTTTAAAAGAGGAATACTAGTTGTATGATGCATAGGTCAATATTATGAGGGCAGCTATGTACATTCTTGCCCAGCAAGGCCATTTGTGAGGTGTGGCTACAGCCAGTGTAGTAATGACACATGGCTGTGTAAACAGTCCAGCAACCTGGTGATATGCTAGCTGAGGATCTCCTTCTTGTGTGGTAACACTGTGACTTCCAGGTATGTCAGTGGCAGAGCAGTGGGTGTTACTGACATGCATAACAGTTGGCACTGCAGTTATCTGCACATGGCCCTGTCAAAGGCAGCACTGTACCTAGGGCAGTACGAGGTGACTTCCAGGAGAATGTGCTGGGCAGATCCAGACAGTATTAACCACACATACACATAGCTCATTGACCCATACATATTGTGGACAGGCAGCATGTTTTCATATGTATTGGTACAGCCCTGCCAATGTGTGCTATGCTGCTCTTTCCCTGCAAACATACATGTTACTGCATTTTTGTGGGTATACGGGGGGGGGCACACCTGTCAGCTGTACACATTTGCACAGACTGTGCTGATATTTGCTTTACATTTTAGTTCCATTTACCATACTAGTGTGTCCTGTCTTGAGGACTAGAGGCATATCAGTAAAGAGCCCAGGTCAGATTGTACTGGCATACATTTGAGTTTCAGACTTCTTACCCTTCATAGCCTTACTGCAACTGTGGGTCATGCTGTGATATCATTGTGTGAGTCTGTAGGGGGTTAATTCAACATTGACACCATTTGTCTGCCTTTACCAGACATTTCTCTGTGGTATTTCTACATCTGACTTGCTGTGTAGATGTGAGGGGTGGTTAAGGGACCCCCACCCTGACATCTATGCCTGTGACCTTTGACCCCCCAGTTAGTTGTCCCCACACATATACTGCAGTGGGATTTGCCACCTTGGCTAGTACTGCATAGTATGTGGAGGCCAGTTTTGGCCAGACATTTTCTGGTGTCCCACATAGCTGTCAGCTGTGAACTACTATCCCAGTAGGCCACCCTATTCTCTTGCATGCATGCAGCATTACCATAGATATGCTAGCAGAACATACTATTCCATTCATTTATTGCTAAGAAGGATGACTTACCTTGTGCTTGCGGCAGTTGTGAGGACAGTGCTTGAGGGGTGCCTATGTTGGATGCACACAGTAAACTGCCTATACATGGTAAGTTACAGGTAATGTGATGTGTATGTCATCCGTTTTACTATGTGTGCGAGTCAGAGTGAGGTGTCAGTCCCTGGGGTGCCTACAGTGCCAGTGTGTGTGCTACGCATTGCCTCTTTGCCAAGGCCTGAGTTTACTGGGCACGCCTGTGTCTACCTACAGGACCAGGCTCACGGGCCTCCTCCTGTGAGTCCCTCTGTGCCTGTGGGGAACTTCTCAAAGGTGCTGGGCTGTGTGGCCCTTCCCCATGCTGTTCCTGCTGCAGCTGTTTACGCAGGATCATATTGTGTAGCATGGCACATACTATGAACATGTGTGCACATGTGGCTGGACAGTACTGCAAGACTCCACCAGATGTGTCAAGGCAGCAGAACCGTGACTTGAGTATCCCAAACACATGCTCTGTAATGATCCTGGTTTGTGCAAGTGGCTCATTATGGCTTTCTTGTGTGGGTGTGCGTGCATTTCTGATGGGTGTCATCATCCATGGCTCCAGTGTATAGCCAGCATCCCCCAACAGGTGGCCATATGGTATGCCCCCACTGGCAAATGCCTGATACAGCTGTGACAAATGTCAGCTGTGGGAGTCGTGATAGCTTCCAGTGCTGCCAGCACACACATTCATGGTAATGCCCTGAGCATTGCACATCACCTGGCAGTTGATGGAGGGGAATCCCTTGTGATTTATGTAGAACCTACCCTGTTCATTGGGTGGTGCTTTGATGTGGATGTGTGTGTGCAGTCTGTGGCACCCAGTACGTCCAAATATTTTGCTACATGGTGGAAGAGATGCATATTGCTGGTCCTCTCCTCACAGGTGTTGGGGAAGTAAATGTGTTACTGGCATGTGGTAGCATGGCATCCGGGAACTGGTGGAGTACCCTGGATGCAGATGCCTGTGAAACTCCCATAATGTCCCCAATAGGTCTTTGGAAAGTACCTGTAGCTAGAATTCTTAAAGCTACACATACCTTGGTATCCACTGGGATGGGTTCTCCTCTGTTGGTACTAGCTGTGAATTGAGGGTGGCACAACTTGGTGATTTGCTGAAGTATATCTCTGTCCACTCTGTAGCGCTCTACTGTCTCCAGATGATGTAGCCCTTGGTAAGTTACCCTGGGTCTGAACACTCTTCTCCTCCTCCTTGGTCTGTGGCAGTTGTCAGCATTATCCTCCTCTCCGCTGTCAGCCTCTAGCACATACTGCTGGATCAAAGCAATGGCAGCCCCTAACATTTTTCCAGTTAAAATTCCCCCGCATATATACACCAATGGTGCAGAAGTTGTGGGAAAAAACAGACTGTAAGGTGTTCCATACTTTATACTGCAGTACTGCAGATGCTTCCTGTATAATTGACTGACTATGATACATTCCAGCTGCCAGCTATATTACTCATGGCTTTTATTTGGCCACTGTGAGTGTTGAGGCATTAGTGGTAATTTGTGCATGATAACCTTTATTCTGCTGTTGCCCTTTTTTAATTATTTTTACTTACATTTCCTCCCATTTTCATCTATGCAGCCACCTCCCAGTTGTATTATTGTGTGCTTTGCATGGCCCATTGGGAGTTGCAAGAGTCCCATATTAGTGATTTCTACTTCATTTCTCCTTTATTGTGCTGTTGTCCTTTATTTCTTTTTTTTACATCTCCTCCCATTTTCAGCTATGCAGCCACCTGCCGGCTGTATTATCGAGTGCTTTCAATGGTCCATTGTGCGTTGCAGAATCCCATATTACTGATTTGTACTGCATTTCCCTTGTTCTACTATTTCCTTTTTTTTTCCTATATCCTTCCCTTTTTAACCCCGGTGCAAGCAGGGCAAACCTGCTTAGCTAGTGTAAACAATGCTAAGATGAAAAGGCCCTCCCCTGGAAGTGAACACGCTTACTGTTTCTGTACTTAGCTAAGCACAGCTAAGCTATCTGGGACACACCCCCTCGCTTCGCTCTGGTTAGCTAAGCACAAACCCAGGCAATGGAGCTTAAATGTGCTTACAGCAAGCATGACACACACCCTTTTCATGTTAGTTGCTCCTCCTGCCTACAAGACGGTGTTACAGCACCTACATGGTTAGGTGCAGTGTGACACTTAGAAGAATTTTGTGATTCAGTATAAGTCCCCTCATTAACATACCCCACTGCCTTAATCCGTAGTTACTGCACTACACAAGAGCCTTCTCCCTTAGCAACCACTGTTCCCTGCCATTGTTTTGACTCTGCTTGCCATAGAGTATAACGGTAAAATGCAGGTTTCCCTTAGAATTGACTTTTCACATTTTTTCCCACGATCCTGTTTGTGCGGCACTGCCCTATGCTTAAATGGCCGAGATCAGCCAAAAAAAATAAACTTTTATTTTTATAACAATTAAACAGTTTTCCATGACAATTGCCATATATTTTGCCATTGGCATGCCTATAGATTAGGGTACATGCTTTTATTGGAGCTGTCATGGCTCCTTTTTCATTTTTCCAGAAATCACCTTACACTGTTCCTGCATGGTTACCTGCCTGCTTCCTGGATCACTAATTCACCTCATTTGCATGATTTTCACCAGCAAATGAGGTAATTAGCAGACTGCATTGGTTTCCATGTAGGAACAGTGTTGGCACGCTCATGCACATCGAAACAGCATGTTCCTGGATTGCTTGGTGGCCATATTCTGTGCAACAGCAGCTACACTGCTCCTGCATGGAAAATAATCCTTCAGAATCCTGGGGCATACATTTGTTTTCTGACATTAAGTAGCAAGTTAGAATTTTTTAGCTATATTTCAATGTCAGTGAAAGATTTTCGAGTGACTTCCTATAATTTTTGTTATGGGACAGAGCAGGCAAGGGTTGAATCATCACCATATTGTACAAGAGTGGCAAGTGTTATAGCAGTACGAAGTTATGAAAATATTAAATAGAAGCAGGCCAAGTATTAAACTTGGGGAACACCAAAAGAAACTGGTTGAAATGCTAAACATTTTATTGCCATTTAGTTGCCTGCTGATGATTGCACAAATAACTGTGAAACTAGGAAAGGGTGGGGTAAGTGAGACCAAGTGTTGCAGGTTCAGAGAGGAGCTTTTGGTGGGACATTGTGTCAAATGCTTTGGAAAGATAAAGGAAAAGTGAAGAAACAAGGTTGCCATTATTTCTGTATTGGTTTACTATGCTGGTGAAGTTGAGGAGGGCAGTAGTAGTACTGTGGTTGGGCCTGAAATCGTGCTGTGTGTTGGAGAGGAGGTTGTGTCTGGTTATATTTTTCATAAGTTGAGAGCAACTACATTTCTTAAGGATTTTAGAGAGGTATGACAGGATAGCAATAGGTCTATAGTTTAACTATTTTGAAGTACTTCCTTTATGAAGGGGTATAACAATGGATTTTTTCCATATGGATGGGACATAGTTTTCAGTTATTGACTGGTTGATTAGAATGGAGACAGGGAAGGCTATTTTGAGGAATTCATTGGGAAGGTAATTGGCATGTGAGGTTGTTGCTTTTAATTTGGCTATCAATTTTTTTATGGTAGATGCTGAGATGGGCCAAAAACTGAAAGACAGTGTTGCTTTCTGGAACAGATGGAAGTTGAAGGGGTGAAGTGAGGTGGTCATTGATTGGTGATAGAACTGACTGGACAAATTGAGAGTTGAACTAAGTGACAAATGACTGTTTGTTGTTTGTTACAGAAGAACAGGGCATAGTGGTATGGTCAGAGTATAATAGGTCATTTAGACAGGACCAAAAAAGCTTGGGGTTGTTCTGATACCTTTTTTTTTTTTTTTGGAGATTACTGTAGTAGAAATTCTTGTCAGATTTAACATGCATCTTGGCACAGTTTCTGAGATATCAAAAATTTTGATAGGCATGTTGTGTTTTATTCTTATACCATTCTTTCCATGCTTTATGTCTTTGCAGTATAAGCTGTTTGGTCTCTTTTGTTAGCCATGGCGCTGTGTTAGATTTTGCCCTTCTTGTCGTAACTGGTGCTAAATCATTTAGTATTTTTAAAATGGTGTAACTGAATTGAGTGACTGTTTCATCTAGGGGCATTACTCTTAATACACTCCAGCTGTAGTGGGACAGGGCTGTAATAAATGTGCCTTTATCAACTTTGGTAAAATTGCACATATGACAACTGCCATGCTGTGATGGTCATCTCATTTGCAAGACAGGTGGCAAAAAAGCCCAGTATCAGTAAGGTATGATGGTGATGGTTTTAGAATATTGCAGTTTGAAGTGTAAAATATATTAGCCAAGCTTGTTGCTATATGATGAGCATTAACAGTGCTTGAGAGTTGTACTTGTGCATTATCAATGCTCCACACAATCTGCATCACCCAAAAGAAGCAAGAAGAAGTGATTTGGAAGCCTTAAAATGCCAGGAGTGAGAGTGAGGTATGTTCATCTATTCTTTGACCAGATTAAGGGGGGAAGATAGTAAAGGAAATAGATAAAAATGAGAAAAAAGCAGAGGGTAGAAAATAAAGAGAAAGGGTAAGGAGTGAGCAGGGTGGTGACAGGGAAGGTGGAGTGTTGTTTTATTTCCGGGATAAGTGTCCAGTTTTCATAAATGAAGAGATGGTAAGTTGGATAAGAAGGTAAGGGAAGTAAGAAAAAGGTAAGAGGGTCAGAGTAGGAAGTATGGGAAGACAGAAAAGACTAACAGGCAGTGTGATAACACAGTGAGGGAGAGGGAACACAATGGTAAAGGAGATATCAGACAGCCAGAGGGAATACCACATTAAGAGAAAGATTGTGCAAGAAAAAGGCTGGTCATAGACATAAAAGTGAGTGGAACACCAGGATGTAGAATAAGACGGGGTTCCAGAGCTGCTGTCCCTGACAGCTGTAACCCAATGGGAGCTTGTTGGTCATCCTGGGTATCATCACTAGTAGGCAATGGCTTATGTAGTAGAGCCAGTACTGGGCATGGGCACAACTCAATGAGTTGTCAGAGGAAGTTCTCCATGTGGGTATCTAATCTCCTGTCGATGATCTCCCTAATACATTTGACAGCTGCTGATGTGTGACAAAGCTGTCACCTCCTCTGGAAACATTACTGGCTGGTACAGAACATCTGGTGAGGGCTATCTGCAGTGGGTAATGCTGGTAGGGCAGGAGATATGGAGGTGACTGTGGCAGGCTGGGAACCGGATGCTGCAGGAGTTTGTGGCAGTGGAGATGTCACCTGTGGGTGTATGACAGGCCTAGATGCTGCTACATTGTAAAATAAAAAGAGGGAAATAAAATAATAAACAAAATAAATTCAAAATAGAAAGGATAGTGGCAAAGCGGATGGGGAAAGAGAAGTTGAGATGCAATACAAAATTGAAGATAATATATATTTTTACTATGATCCAGTTACTGCTAATATTCTTAAATAACAAACTCACCCCTTAATTTACCAAGGCGATTAGCACAAAAATGAAAGGGTGACTTGAACCCACAGCCATCATCACCTGCCATCTAAAAGCCAAAGTCTTAACATGTTAAGCTACTTGGACAACCATGAGAAATTTGTAGCCCAACACACAGTAACTGGATGCCTGAAACCAATGTATAAGTATCAGAAAAAAGTGCTTCCCAGGCAAACTGATATAATCTGAGGAACCAAGTATGTTGACAATGTGGGTCTGTGACAGAAATGTTCAACCTCCCAAAATTATCTCATACGTATTTTAATTTCTAATTTTGTAGTGCCTATAACGAAATAGGTGTGCCAAATAAAAATTGTATCAGAATACACATGGGAGGTAGAATTGAACCCAGAGGCATCATCACAAAGTAAGATCAAACCCTTAACATCTTGAGACATTTGTGTAGGTACAATGCAGGATGCATGCACACAAACAGTTATAACATCCAGCAGTCGTACTATTTCTTTTAAACTTTAGAAGTTTATTTATTTATTTATTTATTACATTTGTTTACTGGAAAATTCTGACTGGACATGGGTCCTTTTTCAGTGGATGCCCAGGGAGAAAAGCTCCAAGTATACAAATAGTGTTACAGTAGTGATAACAAACAGTAAAATTACAGAGCAATAAAAATATAAAAATACTAATAATATACAATAAGCTGTACGATACAATAATAATTAATAAAAACATACAAAACAGAATACATTATGTAAAGTTTGATGGTTAAGAGAAAATTTATTGTCATAAGAGAAGAGTCAGAACTTAGATCTACAATGCACTGTAGCATATAGATGAGAGAGATTAAAATAATAGTAGAATGATGATTTTTAGTCAGGAAAGGGGCATGGGTAGAGCCAGTGTAATTTTAGATAAGACTTGAGAGCAGTCTTGAACTGGTAGATAGATGGTTAGGAGGTTATAGAGTGGGGAGGTTATTCCAAAGTTTGGGAATAGCATAAGAGAATATTGTCTTAACTGAGGAATTGTTGGGTTTGGTGACTAGAAAAAGATTTTTGGTGTTAGATCATAGGGATCCGGAGGAGTGGTACATTTGTAGTAGAAATTGAGGTGATGGGATTTTATAAGGATGATTTATTAGTTTGTAGGCAAACAATAAGTTGTTTTAGTTGAAGAAGTTATGGAAGTTCAAGCCAGCCAAGTTCCCTTAATGAGTGGCAGTGATGGCTGCAGTAGGATGCATCAGTTGCAAATGTTGCTATCTTATTACAGCATGTTTCAAGCCTGTGTAAGTCGGTCTGTCTAAGGTTTGTAAACACTGGGGATGCATAGAGCAAGGTGGATATAAGTTGAAAATAGGCAATAGAGGTTTTAGCAGTCTTGGTTAAGTATAGTTTATTTCTATGAAGTGCCCCAAGTTTTTTTGTCATTTTTATGGTAAGAGATACATGGTGATTAAATTTTACTTTATTGTCCATTTCCACACCAAGACGTTTGGTGTGATCTGAAGGGGAAATGATGTTATTATCTTTGGCAATGATGTTGAAGTAGGTGATAGTATGGTTAGATTTAGAGGGCTGGAAGATAATGAGTTTGGTCTTGTTAGGATTAAAAAGAAGATGGGCATTAGAAAACCAGGCTTCTACAGATGTAAATGATTCATGAGTGATATTTAGAAGTCCAGGTAGAGTGGGGGCACAGCAGATGAGGGTGGAGTCATCGGCATATTGCACGAGGGAAGCATGCTTAGTGGAGGTAAATAGATTGTTGGTGAACCAAGTATGGAGCCTTGGGGGACTCCCAGTGAAATGGGAAGATGAGATGATAGGAAATATTTCCAAATGACACATTGTTGTCGACCAGTAAGATAGCTTTGGAACCAGTCGGTGGCAGATGGAGAGAAGGAGAGATTATTGAGAATGGAGAGTAGCCTTTTGTGAGATACCATGTCAAATGCCTTAGATAGATCAAAAAATATTGAAGAGGAGAATAATCTGCTGTTTTTATGATGGTGGATAGTGTACAGAATTGGCAGTGATGTATGAAGACTATACTGTATGAAGCTTCATCTGTACTACTTGAAAATATGCTTAATGTCAAAATCTGTACAGTATGAATCAAGGATATCTACCCTGGAGCTCTCTTAAGTGCTCATTTTTCTTCCTGTGCAACTTCAGGGGCTATGGAGAAAAAAAAGACCAATATGTAAGATATGTAGATGGCATGCACTGTCAGGTTATATGTCTAGCTGAAGTAAGTTCTACTTACAGTACATAGGTTGTGCCTGCTGACTGACTTTATCCTCCCATCAGCATAGGAGGTTGGTATTTTGTCACCTCACATCACCACAATAGTGATGGCACTGTCCCTGCTTGTGATGGGTGCAAGTGACATATCCGACAGACTGGGTTAAGTTATTCCAGCATAAGTCATATACTGAGGTTGTTAATAGCCCTTCATCAAGAGACTCTGACTGTATTCTTTATGGAGAAAGAGGAGAAAGATTTTGATTTCCTCCATACATCACCTCTGTGCTCTAAAAGGAACACTTACCTCTCCTCCAGCCATGATGTGTTACCTAGAAGAATCACAGAAATTAAATGGCAGATAACAGTGCATGCTCCATGGGTGAAGCAGGCTAAAATAGGAACTGTATTTAAATGGTTCACAACTGCACTTTAGATTTGAAACATATCAGTCGTGTATCCATCTTTATGCTGTTAAAAAAATCAGACACTACAGCGACTTCATTTCTTTATGGTTATATGTGGAATTAAAAATCTTCTAGCAGCATGCAATGGTCTGCACATGTGGAGTGCTGCCCTCAGGTACCCAGGCATGTGCACAATACTGACTGTTTACCAAATGATCTTATCATGTTAATTGAATGATACAGAAGCAGTAATGAATTGAGGCATGATATAAATGTGAGGGAAGCCACTGACAACCATAGTGATGCAGAAGGATTTGTAGAGCAGCAACTTGTGAACCTGCAATAGCTGAACCTGACAGCACCTGTTAAGGTACACCAAAGCTCTGCTTGCTCAAGGTGAGTGCTTGCTTTTATTAGTTCATTTTTGACAAGTATGGTTGTTTTTAAGTACTATTGTAATTGTTTACATAATGAAATAAGTTGGTAAATAAAAAAGTGTTTAGACAGGTGTATTAAGAGGGGTACTGCATGGGTAATGCAATTTGCTGGGTTGAAAGATTGTTAAAATAATGGGAGACACACACATATCAGCACATTCTCAGAGCACAGTGTAAAAACATTTATGTTCGGCATTATTTAATCAGTTTCAAGAAGAAGATTTGTCTGCTGTATAGCTTACACACATATGTCATGTGGAAAAATCTTTTTAACCTTGAGAGAAAACAGTCATGTCACCTTGATCAGTGCAGTGTTATGAGTGCTGTACTGTGTGGGACACTCACTCAGTAATCTTACATGCCTGACATTATTTAAGAGTTTGGATACAAATATATGACTGTCAGACACAAAAACAGCATGCTGTATTGGCAAGGGGGAGGTTGGTGGTGTAATGACTTTTCAGGACCACTAATGAATAAGATGTTAATACCAGTGATGTTTATACCTACAGCAAAATATGTAAAAAACAGTGCAGACTCTGCTAAAAAGATTAAACATGAATCAAAGTCGTCCCATTTTTTTAATTTCTCCAAATATTTTGGGCTTCTAATACTATGACAAGAATAAACCTCATTCCTAATTCAGGCTATGATTAGAGAGCATGAAATTAGTATTGCCTCAATGTTTCATGTTGGCCAAGAGTGCTCTTCTCAGCACCTACAATGTGCCCAGAACAACCATCTTCAGCCATTCATGTGGGGTTACTTATATTGGTAATATAGTTAAGTATGATTTTAAATTATTATTTTTTTATTAGTCCTGTCTGGGTATTGTTCTTCCACATTGAAATTGCTTTGATACAGAGAATGGGGTACTATTGTAGACCTTCCATTTCCTTGGCTGATGGGTCTTTGGCTTGGATGCTTCTGACTAGATTTACTAGGGCTGTATTTGGAAAGATCTGGTGAGGACATTACTTTGGTCGGTGGCCAAGACTGTAGTTATGAAATGATTCAACACAGGCTGACTGACATAACACGTACCACATGCTGCCTATCTGACACAGAAAGGTAGGTCAATAGGTGCTGGCCTATCAGGTGATCCACCTCTCATAGACAGCTATGGAGTTTCTGCTCTCTTTCAGAGGTAGTTATCCAGTGTGAAGCTGGATGTTGGGGCTGAGCTTCTGTAGCCAGCAAGAGGATCTACTAGAGATGCTCCAGGTATGCTTTTGTGTAAGAGTGTCTGCAAGACCCCTTAGTAAGTGTCTAATTTATTAAAGCTGTCTGATCTGTGGTATACAGCAACATCAGGGATTCCTCCACTATGGCCATCTGCACAAGCTATGCAATTAAAATATTTACTTATTTAATATTATTATCCGTGCACCTTAGTTTCATGTATTCTTCTGGTGCTGGGTCACACTTGCACAAGATACTTGGTTTTGATGTATTCACGGGTGTTTATTTATCTAGCATCAACACCTTGGAACTGTGTGTGCCTGATGTTGGAGGATCTGCAGCCTCTGATGATCATGGCAGGTATGATTTAACCGCAGTTAGGGACTACAGCATGTGTGTCTGACACAGGGGATGTGAGTACTGGATCCACTGCACATACACTGGACACAACTACTATTCCTGTGGACATCCAAGAGGCATACCCCT
Organism: Protopterus annectens; assembly: GCF_019279795.1. Taxonomy (NCBI): domain Eukaryota; kingdom Metazoa; phylum Chordata; order Ceratodontiformes; family Protopteridae; genus Protopterus; species Protopterus annectens. The sequence continues at coordinate 1,381,596,997 of NC_056737.1, forward strand.
CACTGGCAGGACACGTTTCTGGAGCACTAACAGTTATGGAAGTGGGGCACACCAGTGAATGCATATCAGGATCTGCCCCTAGCCCCCAGTGGTTAAAGATATACTTAAGGGTGGTTGGGATGGGTAATGGTGCTTTGTGGAGACATTGTTACCACCCGCCTGCTGAGGTAGATGTGTCACTGGTTGCAACTTAGTATATTTGCAGGGTCATTGAAAAGGCACATGCTGGTACCACCACAGCCATGGTAGAGTTAGCAAGGGGTGATGCTGGGTGTATGAGATATCCTACTGGAGTGCATGTCATGTATGTGTTAAAGATTTGATAAATGTAATCATATACTGGAATGTGCCTTGTCCTCTGATTCTTAACAGCCAAACATGAGGCATTGTTCATGAAGTCATTCCACCACAGTTGGTAGCCATAATGGGGATGGATGACCTAGATCACACTCTGACAGTGTTGAAACTTCCACAACTACATCAGCTGTGGATGTGTAAAAACCCATGGGATTATGTCCCCCATGGTCAAGGTAGTCATGGCAGTGGCAGATGTCATAGCAGGCATCACTCACAGTCATTCCAATATCTAGCCATGGTCATGATACCACTAGAATAACTCCTGGAAGAGCCAGCTATCATGGACAGGTACATACATGGGATTCTCATACCTCTGCTATGCCTGGCCTGCACCTGTCCAGTACATCGAGCATCAGTGCTGCAACTACTGCTGAGGTTGTGTCTCAGCAGACACACAAACACACACACACACACACACACACACACACACACACACACACACACACACACACACACACACACACACACACACGCACACACACACACACACACACACACACACACACACACACACACACACACACACACACACACACACACACACACACACACACACACCACTACAGCCCACAGTGCATCACACACACAGACTTCCACTAACACTGTACCTTCACAAACCCTTTTACGTTAAGCCCCCAACCCTCACACACACAAATAATCTGAGAGTTCATACACACAGCAGAATATTTTCCTTTAATAACCCTCATAACTCACACATTTCCCTGTGAAAGACATCCACTGATGTGTTCCTTTTTCATTCTGTGCAAATCAGGATAACTGTGCCCTGCCCTTGCACATTGCTGTTTGGGTTGCCCATCTCTGATGCACAGCATGCCCACTTTACTTGTTGGTAATCATAGCATTCCTTGTACTACAGTGTATCTATTATGTTCCGAAGCTATATACATGCCGCTGCCTCTTTACTAGTGCTATGGCATACTGTGCCCTCTTCTGACTGGCATGGTTATCCTCAGCTGTCGGCTCCTTCACACACTCTTCATCCGACTATATCTCCACTGTCTGATATGCTAGGTACTACTGCTCCTGCAAGTGCATACTCCAGTGTAACAGCCTGCTAAGTATCATATTGTATAACACTGCACACAACTGAAAATATTTCTGCACATGTGCAAGGGTCATATAGGACACCACTGGATGAATCTAGACAGTGAAAGTGCATCATCAGTATCCCAAACTTATGCAAAATAATGTTTATTTGTTGTGATTGAGCATGGTTGTACCCCTAATCTGTTTGATTTAATGAATTTCTGATGGGTATCATCAACTAATGGTCCAGAGTATACCTGATATCACCAACAAGATGCAACTGAGAAAGTCATCCCTTACAAAATGTTGGTATATGTCACAGGTGTGCCCCATGCTGGAGTCTTGATTACAGACTACCTGGCAGTTGGAGTGATGCCTTTTACAGTTCACATACCTCATTCCCAGTTCACCAAGCAAAGCCTTTATTTCAATGTAGGTACAGTCTATGGCCCCCACTACTTCAAGAAAACAGGCTATGTCATAGAATTCTTGCAAGGCACTCCTACTATCCTTTATGGCATTGGGAAACTGATTCAGTATTCTGGAGACAGATGACTGAAATACCTCTACTGCATCCCCATTAGGTCACTAAAAGGTCTTTGTAGTTCAGATGTAAATCCACATATACCTTATCATCAACTGGGATAAGTACTCCATGAATCCCATAGACAATGTATTTCAAGGTGTCCCCATCTACATGGTACTGGTTATCAATGTCAGTGTTGTGGAGTCTATGAAATGTTACGAGTGATTGGAAGATCCAGTGCCACTGGGAGTAATGATGCACACTGTGGTATAAAACAGTAGCAATAACAGCCTTTTGTAAAGACACATTTACTAATGCTATGGCACCCTCTAGCATTATTTAGCAAATCTGTTAGCATGAATGTGAACTGAGATCTGCACTCAATTGTACAGCAGATGCAGCCCCAGTGCATAGCTTTTATACATTTATGAATCATTCTGTCATCTTATTTTACTTTATTTCCATACTTCAAGCTGCTCCTTTTAATAATGTTGCTAAGTACTACGCAGTTCTATGGCATTTAACCTACACAGATCCAGGCCCTGCTGCTCAGCATTCCCCACTAATGGTACATGCTGTTGTCAAAGATCACTCTGCAGCAGTAGAATTTGAGGCAGCAGTTGTGCTGATGTATTACTGATGTGTTTTTAAGCACCAGTTTAGAGGTCAGTACCTTCAGTACCTATTGCCCCAAGAGCACTCACCCTCAAGATTTAAAAGACATCTGATACCTCAGGGTTTACTGAATAGGAACACAGCAACAATACTAGGCAAGCAACCACAGGCACCACAATATACCTAAGTATATGTTTTATACAGATAGATCTAAATAGGTCTATATAGCTCTATATACAGCTATATATCTATATCTGTCTACATCTGTATATATATATATATATATATATATATATATATATATATATATATATATATATATATATATATATACACACACACACACACACACACACACATATATATATATATATATATATATATATATATATATATAAATATATATAATATATAGTCTTTTAAGCAGTTAATAGTGCTCATCTCCCAAATAAGGTAGGGCAATGCATAATAACCTTGGTGTAAATTTGTGTCTGTTCATCCATTTATCATAACAAAAAGCTATTTATAAGACCAGACTGCATTATCTTATCTCAAATGTAATGTGTTCTAGCAAAATATCATCAAAGTGAAATGCAGCAATGTATTATTTTGAGACTTTGTTTTATATCGTTGTATTACCTGTTTTCCTCTTTATAAATGTACTAGCATACAGCCAGAGACCTGACTACACACTCTCTCTCTCTCTCTGTTTCTCTCAGGCACACATTAGACTTTACTTTCTGTCAGAAATTGACTTTGACACATGTTCATCTTCTAGATTCCCAACAGTCAGAGCAGTTGTCTGCTAAATCCATCTGTCTGTGTCTGCATTTCTATGAATACGAGCAAGATATACATGCTGTGCCTTTATGCATTTAAGGCTCCAACATTGTTATAATCAGCCAGAATTCAGAACTGTTTTAGAGTGGACATCTTCTTCCACTTGAAACTCTTGTGACAGATGTCATTCAGCAAGAAGAAAGTACCATTAAAAAACTTATGAGCAAGAGTCATGCTGGTCTATCATCATTCCATAGTGATAAAGTGCTACGGTATTTACTCCTGTTTCACTCAGTATGCATTCACATTACTCTGCAGTAGAATGCTCATAAAATGAAAACACAAGTACTTTGTAGTGTTTTACCTTAATTTAATTGTGTTTAAATTGGGGTTAGGTTAACCTGCACAGGACACTTTTACACCTGTAAGGTATATTTTTGATGTTCCAGATCTTATTATACCAGCAAAGTCTTGCAGTACTGTGCAATAAACAGAATGAGGATATATAATATGCCCACTCGGACTGCTGGAAACTATCATCTTGCCTTGCTTAATAAATATACAGGATAATGTCTTAAGGCTGAAAAGTCAGGTAATTCCTAAAAAAGACATAAGATACATGAAAAATCCTTATGGATATCAAAAGCTTTAGTCTCACATAAGGCATTCTTCATGCTGTATAATCCTTGATGTTTTTCGGCACTTTTCTTTGCAGCTGTTGTGATCTTTGTTTTGTTCTTTCTTTTCTCTTCTGGTATCAGCCAAGCTGGGATGAAACTGTTAAACAGTAATTGTGATCCTTCCTGCCGCCCTGTAACAAACTAAGACTGCAGTTTCAGGGCACCAGTACAACTTTGTCACTGTTATGGTGAGATAAATGACTGAGGTCACACATGCAGACCTTTCAGCTTCTACTGATGTTTAAAAAGATAGCATGCTAGAAATGTGCTATCATTTGTATTTATTACATATCTATCATAAATCTTTTTATTTTTAAACACATATGCCATGAATAAGCACTAAACATGTTATGTTTTAGATGAACTATAATCAGGAAACCATGAACCTTGAATTACTTTTTATTAGATGAAATAAATAATACACATATTCTGCTGCCTTGAATGCCTTGTTGGAAGTAACATTAATGATTTAGAAGAAAAAAATATATAGTTATACTGGTTGTGAAGTACAAGGTTAAAGGTTTTGTGATGAATCTCCACACTTACAGAAAATGTAGATATTTGTATAATGAAGAACAAAGTATGTGTAATCTTGTACCATCTGGAACAGTAATTACAATTATGCAGTCTTTATAAAAGGTGTACTTATTTACCCCAGTATATGAGTTAAAAGAAGACTAAGAGACTATGACACAAATTCTTATGTGCTAACACCAGACATCATCTTGAGAATTTCAGGTTCTATTATTTCTTCAAACAATACATATAGATGCAGAAGTAAGTTCACTGCAACATGTACCATTTAAGATAAAGAGTATAAGGCAGGTTATGTAAATAGTATCAGAGCCTGACTAACCAGACATAGTTGTCATAATGGTTAAGATATTCACCTCCCATCCACAAGTTACAAGGTTGAGTCTTGACCCCCATCTAATGCTTGCATGGAGTTTGTCTCTGTGGGGCTCTTCCCACCTCCCAAAAACATGTTGTGTTCCCACCTCAAAACTCAGCCAGGAATGGAGTTGTGGGTAGCAGAACATACTCTAGATGGCACCTATCAGGAGAAGAGGTGTGCAGACCAAACACTTCGAGCATCAGCAGTGGTGCACAGTATCCTCTAGGTTGGAGAGCATGAATGACTGACTGCATGCTGTGTCTGGCCTAACCACTCAGTGGTGTAAAAACTGTCTCAAGGTGGTTTGTTTACATTGACTACTGTTGCCAAAATGAACATGCTGGTAACAAGTGGGTTAAGGACCCCCCCCAGACTATTCCAGCCTATGCCAGGGTCCCATGTTAACAGTGGGAGTGCTTTCTTATCCTATTAGACAGTGTGTGCCATTGTGTGTGTTATTGAGCAGATGTTTGTAGTAGCAAAGTCAAGGTGCAAAGCTTTGGATAGTTCTGTTGAGTGAAACAAGATGGACATAAAAGCAATCAGCCTGCTAAAAATGAGCCAAGGATTGTTCACTCAGTATAGTTTCACTGACAAGACAGAGATTGAAAGTAGATGACATGATGATAAGAAGGAGGTTGGCAATGCAACAAATTGGGATCCAGAGTCTACTAATCAGGTGAAGGCCGGAGTAGAAATGGTGTGGAAATGGTGGTAAGGAAGAGATTTCAGAAAACAGTGAGGGATGTCATGAGAATCAGTGATAGACTCATGGCAATCAAATCCAGTATAACAATAGGGCAATATTCATATTCTCAGCCTATGCCCCACTACAAGGTTGTCTTAGTGAGGAAAAAGACTGCATTCAGACAACAGCTGCAGGATCTACTAGACAAAGCAGGACAGCATCAGCTGGTTTGAATAATGGGGACCTAAATGAACATATGGGTACAGACAGAAAAGGATATGAGGACAGCCTGTGATCACTGGCTGTAGCAATTACAACAGGAATAAAGAAGAAGTGATCATTATAGACTTCTGTCTGACAAATGGCTTAACGGTGGTCAGCACAGAGAGACAGTCACAGACTCACTAACATTCAACTCAGTAGGTTTCTTCCTTGTAAGGAAAGGGCACTGGAGTAGAACCCATGATTTCAAAGTCATCCCACAGCATAAACCACTGGTTTCCACAAACAGTGGACAGAGAAAGCACAAGAGTTCAAGGAAATACTTAGGGCTCTAGTACCTCAGGAAAAGGGGGAAATAGCTGGAGCTGATGAAGAATGGCAGCACCCCAAAACAGCATGTGTGAGGAATATAGACTAGACATGTGTCCAAGCCAGGTATGGAAGCAAAGTATATAAGGAAAGTCGGAGGCAGAATGCAGAAGTCCAGGAAGTCGTCAAATGAAAGGAGTCCAGGAAAAAGTGGGAGATAGCAAAGATGGGCAAGGATAAGAAGGGATACTGGATGGCTAGCAAAGAGTTGCAGTAGCAAAGAACAAGCTATAATAGGTACTCTGCCAGCTTCTGCAAAGTGACTTAACAGATGATGCAAAGAAACTCTATTAGGTTGCAAGGCAAATACAGAAAAATAAAGAAGATGGTCATCAGACATGATTCATAAGGGATGCCAACAGCCTACTCAGCATTTCACAGAACATCAAAGGCTGATGGAAGGAGTACTTTCAGCAGCGTCTGAATGAGGAAAACTCCACAGAAGCTGTCCTCTGGAAGAAGTAAGAACATCACTAAGGAAAATTACATCAGAGAAAGCAGTAAGCTCAGATGAGGATGTGGCACATATGATCAAGATTTTGGGTGAGGTAGGGGAAAATGAATCCTAAGGGTACTCCTTATCCAAAAATCATATTCATGCAGGAGTACAAGGAAAAAGGGAACCTTCACAACTGTGAGCAATATAAAGGTATTAAACTCCTGTCACACTTCATAAAAATTCTGAAGATGGTAATTGATAAATGAATATACAGTGTAGCAGAAAGTTAGATGGAAAATGAGCAGTTTGGATCCAGATCAGGATGCAGCACAACCAAGCTGATATTTGCAGTGAGACAGGTAGTTGAGAAGAAGCTAGAGATGAGGAAAGAGTCCACCTGTGCATTCCTATACTTGGAAAGAGCATATGACAAGGCCCCAGTAAAGCTGATTTGGGCAGTCCTGCAATGGTTTGAAGTCTCAGATGCACTAGTACAATTAATGCAGACTATGTACAAGGACTCAATGACACAAGCACAAACAGTGTTCGGCTTCACAACTGGGTTCCTAGTGGAAGTGGATATGTATTAGGGTTCAACTCTGAGCCTACTACTGTTCATACTGGTGATGGACTACATTATCAAACATGTCAGAGTTAATAGATCAACAAAGTTACTATATGCAGATACTGCAGCATTACAAATACACATTGAACAAGAACTTCAGCAAAGGACAGGTGAATGGAATCCAAAACTGAAAGCACATGTTATGAAACTGCATACAGATAAGTCTATTTTATTTTTATTTTTAATTTCATTTAATTATATTTGTTTACCAGGGTGGTGCACTGACCTAAGTGGACCATTTGCAGACGCAGCCTGCATGAATATGATTACATAAGAAATGAACAAAACATATTTACAGATACAAGGATATGCTAAAAAAAAAAAAAAAAAAATATATATATATATATATATATATATATATATATATATATATTTATACACACACACACACACACACACACACACACACACACACACACACACACACACATGTTTACAGATGGAAGAATATACTACAACATTTAGTTCAAGAAGCAGCTTACAATATCAAAACATGGGTGGAAAAATGGAATTATGTTTATCAGAGCTTTATGGATAAGATATAGCCATAATGACTGGGATGGCTTATGCTACATTTCAAGTATCTAGGAGATGTGGTTTGGAGAAGTGAAGTCTGAATGAGGAGGTCAAAGCTAGAATCAGAGAGCTTGCAGCCAACTGGCACAGAGTGTTGGAGTACTATATGACAGAAGAACATCATAGAAGCTGAAACATAAGGTGTACAAACTAGTGGTCTGACAAGTAACACTGTATATTACAGAAACATGGACAGCAAAGGCAGAGCAACTGAAGAAGCTAAAGGTGAAGGAGATGGAAGTGCCTGAGATTAGTGGTGGGATGCACAATGTGGGACAGATGAAGAAATGAGGACATCAGAGCAAAAACTAAAGTTAGAAAATGGATTACAGTAGTTTGGGCACATGCAGAAAAGCAGAAGGCAATCTGTTGAAAAAGATTTGGGACAGACATAAATACAGCAAAAGGGCATCCAGGAAAGAGGTGGATGGATTGCATGAGGAAAGACTAGTGACAGTCAGACATGACTGTTGATGAAGATAGGTGAGTGACACTGAATCGAGAGAGAAAGTAACAGTTGAAATGGCATCCTGACCTCATGTGGAAAATGGGGGAAAAGGGGGATGTTAATGATGATTTAATCTGAAATAATGTGGTTACTTTTTCAGGACTGCTAATAATTAAATGGAAAAAGTATTTATGAAAAGAAAAATGCTTCTATCAAACTAAACTATTTTTCATCACAGGATAACTACTTCAAGTACCTGGGAGGTGTGGTTGAGGAGAATGGAAGTCTGAATGATGAGTGAGGTCAAAGCTGGGTTTAGAGGGGCTGCAGCCACAGAGTGTCAGGGATTGTGTATTATAGAAGAATGCCAAATAATTTGAAAAGTATGCTGTACAAAACAGTAATACACCCACTACTACTATATGGTACTACACCTGGGCAGTGAAGGCAAAGCAGTTGTGGAAGATGAAAAGGTCTTAGACAGGTGTTAGGATGCATGCTGTGGGACAGATGAAGAAATAAGTATATTAGAGCAGAAGCCATAGTTTCTTCTTGCAAGCAAAGAAGGTCAAAGAGAACAGATTATAGCAGTGTGAGCACATAGCAGAAGACAATCTGGTGAAGATTTGGAACAGACAGGAAGAAGGCAGGAGGAAATGAGGGTATCCAGCAAAGAGATGGATGGATTATGTGAGAGAAAACCTACAACAGTCAGGCATGACTAATGAAAAAGGTAGGGGAGTGGCATTGAATTGAGATGGATTGAGACAGTTGATGTAACACCCTAATCCATCCATCCTCAAACCATTTTCCCATTTTTGCACATGGGGTCGGGGTGTCACTTCAATAGTGACAATCATCTGGAGCCAAGGTTTTCACCACCGGGTAGCCTTGCCACAGTAGTTCATCCATACCACTCACTTGCACACACACTCACACCTATGACCAATTTAGAGTGTTCAATCCACCTACCACATGTCTTTGGAATGTGAGAGGAAACCAGAGCACCTGGAGGAAACCCACATGACTGCAGGAAGGACATGCCATGTACAAAATGAAGAAAAAAGGGGGTTGATTATGATGAATAACTCACTAACTGGCAGGAGTGAAATGAGGGAGAAAGATAAGGAATATGGTAGCAAATGGTTACACACATTAGAGTTTTTACATCCAGGATCCTACAACTAAATCCAGTTACATAAGAAATATGTTGAGTCTTGAAACTTTGTGTAATAACATCAAAGCATTTTTGCACATGGCAAGGCCTACCTGTGACCCAAACATGCCTGCTGCTTATACTAAGCGAGAGATTGCTATATCTCTAATAAGGAATACCTTTTTTTATGTCTTTCCCCTTCTGGTTTAATGACTATCAATCCTCTTTCCATCAGCATTGAGCTAATTTGTTACCCTATGTAAGGTACTTCCAGCATAGAGTTAAGGACCATCTAGAGGACATGAAATAGGAACAGCCATGGTGATTGCTTTGTCCTCTTCTCTATCCACCAATCTAGGCAGTGATGATATTTATAAGAGACCTAATCCTATCCCTGTATAGTGGACATTGGTGCTTGTTTCCCCATTGCTGTATGGCTGACATGGGTTCTTGTATTCCTATCTCTGCATGGCTGACATAGGTACTTGCATCCCCATCCCTGCTTAGCTGGCAAGGGTACATGCATTCCCATCTATGCATGACTAACATGAGTACTTGCATCTCCATTGCTGCAGGGCTGACATGGGTACTTGCAATTCCATTGCTGTATGGCTGATATGAATACCCGAATCTCCATTGCTGCATGATTGACATGGCTACTTTAATCCCCATTGTAGCATGGCTGATACCAGTACTTGTATAACTATGATATACTACTATGCCCTCTCCCATGCATTTGCCTGCTTCCACAAATATGCTAATAAGGCTAAAATCACTGATTTATTAGAACCCAGTCCACAACCTCCTCCCCAGTCTTTTCTGTTGTCTTATCTGAAAGTTTCAGTATTCACTGTTCAGTCCAATGGCTATGGCAATCTCAAGGCCTCAGGAGAGACCACCTTGAAGTTTGCTTCCATAAAGCCTTGTGTTATAAACTGACTCAAAAGCCCAGGTATCTAAACCTGTCATATGCAAAGCAAGAGAGGAAGGTTCTCTAATATTTAATAGTAAAGAATTCCAAAATGTGCTTCCCCATGCACACAAAGCTATCATTCTTAACTTGAGAGGAAACAACAGGTAATTTGGGCAATAAATTCCTGTTCCTAGTTGGCAAAGTAATCAGTAAATGTAACACTAAGCAGTAAATATATTTCCATTTGTAAGATACTTGAAAATAAGTAACATCACCTCTTGTCTATACGAAACCAAACATACATTTAATGCTTAAAGTCTATACTTACAAAGCAAATCACAAATTCCAGCAATCTGCTGGATTCTTTCATGCCTATAAACACACAATTTGGTATAAACACTTCACCCCACCGTAATCTACATGTGGGCTTATAAAGGGAATGTATAAGAGAATCATCACCTCACTATTCCTGCTACAAATAATTTTCAGAATGTTCTTCATTTCCCATAAAATGTATGCAAGACAACAGATGCGTGGCTGCTGAATTTAAATTGATTATCTATAGTTACCCTTGATCCTTAAATCAATGGCTCCTACAGGAGTATAGTTGTCAGCAAAGCAGAGTTCCTGTGTAACCTATAAAAATATATTTGTCTTTAAAGGAGACTCCCCTGTACTCCAGAAATTAATATACTCATTAGGATTTTTAAAGTCTAATTTCTGAAGTCCTGGTAAAGGTACATAGTTAAAACTAATGCAGCAAGAAGGTATCTATAAATTGACATGATTTGCTAAATATGATAATGAAATGGTCAGCATGGGATCTGCAGAGCTTGAGTTAAGGAGTATTTACAAATATTTATGAAAAAAATAGGACACATTTCTATGGCTGCATTAATAATGGAGAACAAGGAGGGTGATACTGTTATGGGCTGGTGTACTCAAGAAACGGTGTTAGTAAAAAATCATTAAAACACAGTAGGTTATGTGACATTGAGATGTAAATGCTGTTTTGTAAAAGCAGTTATGACTATTACGTATACTTTCATAACTGCATTAATTTCAGAAAAACTGTGGACCTACAGGTGAACAGATGGTGTCAACTTATACAAAACATTAAAGCATGCAATGTTGCTACTGATACTTGTCATGTAACAAGTGGTTTTGTAGATTAATATTGTTTTGAAATATTGTGAAATTATTTATATACATAATTTGCATATATTCTGCAATATCACTAAACTGCAGTATGCCTTGTAATACATCATTGGAAAGCTCTTGAACAGGTGAACAATTCACTCCCTGATATTTTAGATATATCTTGCACAATTAAAGACGAATAACCCTTTGTTTTACTACAACACTAATATTTCTTGGCAAACAAAATACAGTTTTCATTCACAAATCTACAATCAAAAACTGACCTTTTATACTAATACCATTGTATAGCCCATTGTCTACAAAAGAACTATGATATTTTACATGTTATTGTAACTTACACCATTTATCAGTGATTACAAATCTAACGAAGTGTGTCTTCAGTAGGGGATTGTGGAGAAAAGCTCTTAGGAAGCAAGTACTTTCATGGCTTAGAAGATCTTAGGAAACAAAGGTTTTAATTAGGGTCTATGTCAATTGGTCAAAATACCTAATTGTTGAAACCCATATGGTCAAGACCATGTGGTTGACAATTGGGTTCATCAAACCCTTCTGAGATTACCATACAGCAGGGAGCAGGGAATTTTCCCTTTTCACCAGTGTAGGGCAATATCTAAGTAGGTATAAATAATTAGCAGGGGGTGTGGGGGTGCAGGGGGGATCTGCCCACCTGCAGAAACATTGTTTTTGTTGTTGGCAGGTGTTTTGTGGATTTATTTACATGTTTTTGATTAACTACATTGTCGACCATATGGTCTGAATTATATGAGTTTTGACAATGTGGTTTTCAATAAACTAACAGATCTGTTTATTAGCCTCCTGCTGTTCAGGACTAAATGAGTTAACACTGGAAGCTACAGGAATAAGTCCAAGGTCTACCACACATGTATTCCCATGGTTTAAGGCCCAAATGAATGACAGTACACTTCCTGGGATTAAACAACACCCTGTTAACCATGCATCAGTAATGCAGATCATTCGCACATCTCTGTGGAATAATGTGATAAACAATGTGTCTCACAGCCATTCCAATCTTTGTGCCTTCAACAATTTTTCTGATTCTCAAATTCCTGCAGGAATGGATTGATGATACAGACTAAACTGAAGAGGGACAAGGAGCAGATCCCTGTGGAACACTAACATTAACAAAAACTTCTTCTGAGTGCTTATCTCTTACCCTAACCATGTAACTTGTGTCGTATACCAAGTTTACAATACTACACAATACCACACAATAATGCACCTGCCCATTTTTCCTCTTTCTGTAATATTAACAAAATTATTATGAGTGACAGAAGCAAATGCCTTACTAAAACCTATTTAAATCTAAGTAGACAACATCTACAGGAAAATAATATTTAAAAACTTCAAGCACATATTCAATGTAGGAATCCACTCTGACAAATATCATATAGCTGTCTAGAGGTAACAGATAATAGGGACACTAGTGTTTTCTCAAATACCTCCCCTACTAGGGATTTATGATTTATTTTGTATAAATAAAAGCAGTACATTAACAGTTACCCTTTGCAGTTGGAATCATTATGGCTTTCGTTTTTCAAATTTTAAGTACATAGCCACTGTAAAGGGTAGCCGTAACACGACAGTTAAGATTGTTCACCATTTTCATAAGGATCTTAAATACAAAATACCTAATATAATTCATCAAGGCCAGCTGTAGAATTACATCTAATTGCCTTAGTGGTTGCTACGGCTGTGTCTACCTGAATACCAGTTCAAGCTGTAATATTGCTAGCAGCCAGTTTCTTTTTATAACTTTATGTTGTGCAACTCTTGGGATTAGAAATATAAAAGAAAAATTTTTATGGATTACTTGCAACATTGTTTTTTTCAACAGCCACTGAATTATCCACTAATATCTCAATATTGTCAGAAACCATTCTCCTCAAAACGGTGAGTATGCTTGAAGAAGGCTTTGCAACTGTCCTTAATGAAAGCAGCCAGTTTCTTTTTATAACTTTTTTTTTTCTTCCAATGGTGTTTTTAGTTATTTGTCACTTTCTGAAGCTTTATTATGTGCTTTTGAGCTGGAAGTGTTTTTTGCTCATTTTCCAAGAATATTAATATTTCATGTTATTAAGATGTTTTTGAAGTATAATTAACTTTGGGGCAGGCAATGGGAACTTATTTAAATTTTGATTTTTGTACTCTAATCACCACAGAAATAAATTTGCTGATTAGGGAATCCTGAATCCTGAATACTTTCCACATTTCTGAAACAGATTTCCCACACATCACCTCTTTTCATTTCTAGGTGATAATTTCATTTGTCATAAGAGGGTAGTCACCCTGATATTTTTTAAAGCAATGAGTGACTTAGAAGATCTCTTCAACATGCAACTTAAGTTTGATTCCAAGCAGGATGATCTGAGTTACAGTTGTTAGGAACAACTGAACAACTTTTACATGTTTGGAATCAACACAACATCCAAGATGTTCTCTCCATGTACTGGAATATCAGCAATTTGCTTATAACTAATTAGGGGGCAGAGATCTATTAATTCATCCAAAGCTCTTCCTGTGCCCTCCTTTAAGTCCAGTTAATGTTTGGTGCATTAAGATCACCAACAAAAAGTTAAATACCCATTCTGAATCCAGCAGCACAGCTCATTCATAAATTTCTCATTGTCTGTACTGTTAATGTCGGGTGATTTGTAGAAAACAGCTATCATAGTTATTCTCCCATCCAGCTGAATGTTAGTCACTATAATGTCACTTTGGAACTTCTGTTTGCATAGGTTCATAGTTAAGTACTAGCTACCTGCCTTTGTGGACCATTTTAAGCCTAGCCAGTTTCCCTTCTTGTGCTGAAAATAACCTACCTGATTTGGTTATAGATTGTCCTTACCCATCCTGTGGTCAATAACTATGTATTACCCTTAATGAGAATAACAGGAAACATGCCATTGATAATTTGAGAGGACCTGTGCATGGGATAAAGCATTTAGGAGCTTCCTCTGTCCATTAGTAGCACAAGCAACAACACTCAGATGAATTTTGTTACCCATCTAAGTTGCACTTGAATATGGACAGGGATGAACTTAGTTTTAATTGGATGGATAGTTTGTTCCAGAGCAGCAGTATCTACTGTGATCTATATCTGTACCTCCAGACTATTCTGTTGATGTTGCATAAGAGGTTTAGATCCCTAGGCTGAGTATTTCTGACACCATTTGATTTCTGATGTGCAGTAAATCCATCAGTAATGGGTTGGAGAATGCCTTGTATACCAGACACAGGTAACCTCTTAGCAGTCTGTAGGATACTGAGTATAGTGACAGGGCTTTAGGTCAGTCCATGTAAGACATGTTGTTCTTGTATCCTTTTAGTAAGGTATCTTCATGGGTGTTCCAGATGTTGCAGTGTCTGGACAGATACATGCCAAAGGAAGCATTATATTCAATGACTGGGCTGAGTAAAGAGGCACAAAAACAATCCCTTTGTTTTAAACTGTGCAGTATAGAGGGACTTTCCTTCAACAATGGACACATGTTGGTTGACAGTTAGGTCACTGTCCACACAAGTTCTCAAATCCTGAACAACTGGTTCAACTCTTAGGGTTGTATTGTCAATGTGGTAGTTCACTGTGGTAGAAGACTTCTCAAAGGATATAATAATGCATCTTTTGGCATTTAGCTTCAGTCCAATATTCTGGCACCAGTTGTTCATTTGAGAAAATCCCTCCTGCAAGATGCCTAAGTTATTTGGGGATTTATTGACTGCTCCAAGCTTGCAGTCATCTACAGACTTTGTCAGACAGAGCCCTTTAGTATTGACTTTTACTTCAGAAAAGTATATGCCAAACAGGAGGGTTCCCAGCAAAGAGTGTGGGGGTTACTCTACTGGTGACCGGTCTCTTTGTGGAGGCAACTTTCCCTATTTTGATTACCTGCATCCTATCAGTGAGCCAACTGGCAACCCAGCAGGTGACATATAGGTTTATTCCCAATTTATTTAGTTGTTCTAGTATGCCTGAATGGAGAATTGTGTCAAACACTTTGGCAAGTTTGAGTTCTGCAGTGTGTACCATTCTGTCTTCATCCATTGCTCTAGTGACCTTTTGAAAAAAATATCCAACAGGTTGAGTATACATAATATGCCCTTTACTTATCCAGACTCAGGCCCAGTGTTTGGAGGTTCCCTATGTCCTGAATGATTAGTTCCATGATAATTCTTTCCAAGACTTTGCATATGAGGATGATCTATAATTGCCTGAGTCTGTAGAAGGTCCTCCCTTATGCAGGGAAATCACTGTAGCTGTTCTCGATTCAGTTCATACAAAACTTGCTTGGAGGCTGAGATTGAACAGTCATGTTAGGATTGTGGCAACATTGTGCTTCATGCTATTTAAGATGCATCCAGGGATATTGTCAGGACAAATTGATGAAATATTTTTAGCTTCTGATAGCACTATAAGGATTTGGTTTTGTGTGATATTTGGAGGCAAGCCAGTTTCAGGTATCTCTTGAAAGACAGACAGAGTGGAGATAGGGATAAAGTTAAAGTGAAATTTACCAGTCAGTAGGTTCACTATGTCTTCAGCCTCAGTGTAGGTGGCATCATTCGCTGTCAGCTTAGCGCATTGTTTCATTGTGCGTTTGAGATTACAAACATACCTAACAAATACTTTGTGACTGTCTTTGGCTTGTGCAACTATTTTAACCTCAGACTTGGCTTTGGTGGACTTTATTAATTTCCTGAGTTGTTTATTTCTGTGACAAAGGCCCTAACATTTTGGGAATTGCCCTTCTTCCTTTTGGTCAAAATTCTTTTCCTTTTATTGTAAATCGTGTTGATATCATGGTTGCACCATGTGGGTTTGTTTCTGGTGTTTGTCCTGCACATGTTCCTATGGGGTACAGCTGCATCTATGTAGCTGTTTACATGTTGGTACAGTGTGGTGGTTTACATTTCTCATATTCAGTGGAGGCTAAATGGGTTTAGTGGGGATTTGAAGCTTGCCAATGCATTAGTTACAAGTAGGTAGTTTGTATTAAAGAAATGTCTAAAGGTACCCTGGATGGAAGTGTACTCACATTTTGATGTACTTCGATACACCTCCCCCAGGCCTGTTTATTCTGTGCTTGTGATAACCTCTAAAACCTGCAAATTCAATAGAACATAAATAGCTGTACCATGTTCCTGTAACAAAAATAATATCATAATTGTTAACTCTTAACAGAGCTTCAAATTCACTGATTTTGCTGTTTGAAATCCTCACATTAATCAAGACAGCAATCAAGACAGATGAGACTCCATTTCATGTTATCTGGCCTGGTTATTCTCTTCTCAAACTGCTCCTCCTAAGAAGTCCTTAACAGTCTTAACAAGATGTCTGCCATAAATACTATTGCCTCTAACACTAAGATGATAGCTATCCATTACAAACCTAAAAAATCTGTACACTAATTTTTCCCATATAAAGACAACTGAGATTCCTTTCCTCACACACTGCAACTGTACTGCTTTAGCTATTCTCAAAGCCAAAGCATTATTGAACCATGAGAAACAGAAAGAAAGCACATCATTAATGCTAATTGGATCCCTTTTCCTTCACCGAGTTTAATTACTTTGCCAATAATAAGTAGGTACTCAGACAAGAATATGCACCCCATGACATTACTTCCACAGTACACAATCACATTATATTTTTTTTCCTCAGGTAGAAGATTGCTAAAAGTGTTTCATGAATATGTGCACGTTTACACCTTATGAACATATGAACGTATGAACCTATGGTAGGCTATATAAATTTACCAACTCTAGGTTAATTCTCATTATACAATGACCCCCCCCATTAATATTCCAAAATGTTATAAAGCAGACTTATACTAATGGAAAAAGGTCTGGTCGCCCAGACTTTTTCCATTAGTATAAGTCTTTTTTTTTTTTTTTTAGACAGCAACGGAGAACAGAAGAGCTCTGTTGCTGTAATCTCGCTATGTTAAACGGGTTTACCATAACGAGATAGCTTAAAAAAAAGCAACAGAGATCTTCCTTTCTCTGTTGCTTTTTTAAAGCTGTCTCGCTATGTTAAATGTTTAACATAGCGAGACAGCTTTAAAAAAAGCAACGTTGAAAGGAAGATCTCCGTTGCTTTTTTTAAAGCTATCTCGCTATGTTAAACTCTTTTAACATAGCGAGTCACCTTTTAAAAAGCAACGGAGATCGTCCTTTCTCTGTTGCTTCCATATACAGCTCTGATGTACTGCGTAAGCATATGCATGCCCAGTATATCAGAACTGCCACAGAATACTGGACAGCTGTGGAAGGGCAGCACGGAGGCATTATACAATGCCATTATTTAAGAAAAGTAAGTATTTTTTTCTTAAATAATGTCATTGTATAATAGCAATAACCCACTTCTGGGTGTGGGTAATGCTGGATTTACCCATGGTTGTCTTTGTTTGGCCACTCGGTCTTCACCCTCGTGACCAAACCACACCAACTGTGAGTAAATTCAGCATTACCCACACCCAGCCATGGGTTATTGCTTAAGTATAACATTCTTAACACCTTACAGCTGGGAATTACCAATAGTAAGTACCCTGCCTGCATAACTTTCAACATTATTACTTTCATTTGCTAGTATCTTAATCTACTGAGCTTTTTTTTCTTTATGATGTTAAAAAATGAGGCACTACGCCTTGGAAAGAGAATTTCAAATCAAGCAGCCTAACTTAGAGATACCCTCATTAGACCTCATTTTAAAACTTCTACAAGAAAAGATCTATATGTAGGGTAGGACCAACTGTTTGGAATGAGCTACCTGCAGAAGTGAGGCAGCAAAGGACACTTCAGTTATTTAGAAACAAGCTAAAAGAACAACTATTTACCACCAAATGCTTTTGTTCTGGTGACAATGGCTAATCCTTGCAGCTCACTCTGTGTTCACAAAGATATTAACAAATGACTGCTATTGAATGCCTACCTTAATTGCACTTACTGTAAATAATAAATTCACTTGCATTAGTAATTGTAAACAACAAACAGATGTATCCACTCTACTTTGTTACTGTATGTTGTACAGCTCTATGCATTCTTCGGTCTGTGTACGGTTTTCTGTTGGTGCTTGAATTGTGGCTGAAAAGGGTCTGTTGACTAGTCCACCTATCCAGTTATCAGACTGAAATGAATGAATGTCTGAATTAATTAATTAATTAATTAATTGTTGTCAGGTGTTACCATATGGTCATTCTCTACTTTCTGTCAATATAATGCCTTCTTTCTTCTCTTCCTCTATCATGTTGCACTGTATAATGGTCTTCTTTTCCACTTTTTTCTAGATAAATATTGCTGTTTTCTGTATTACTTAGAGCATCTAGATTATTGTTTAGGTTTGTTTTGAAAGTGTTTAGCTATCAGCCCAACAGGCTGAACAGTCCCAAATCCTTACCTCCTTTTCACCATGGGGCATGGCTAGTTTGAAGTCGTCACTTTACACCTTATGTTCTATGTTTATGCTAGGTGAAGGATAAATAGTGCCACTACTAGTATGTGCTTGATAAATCTTAAGCTGAGTCATTTCACAGGAAATAAATGAGTTCTTAGTGTTACTGAGTTTTGTAAAACATGTTTGACTACATTTCACCAATCTGTAAGGAAATTTTTCATTATCATCAGTATTATGTGATGTACACAACTCTCTTTGTACGTAAGCCTCTACCTTCTTTTGTTTTTATGTATGTTTGATCACGTACCCCTTAGGACATTCCACAAAAGCAGTTCAAGATTTTAATGTGATAAAATTGAGAAAGGTCATCACAAAACTGATCAAAGCCTATAAAAGACTATAACAAAACATCTCTGCAAATGATCAACAAGAAAATGGAGGGGAATAATGCTTTGGAGCAATCCAAATCAGGTTAACACAGAGAAAAATAGCTCAATAGACACATAGTGTTGATGGATACAATCAGCAAGATTGTATAAAATGGAAAGCAGTAAGCCTTTATCTGTATATGACAAATTATCTCATTATCATGGACAATGGCCAGAACTACGGTTAGCAGGATATCTCATTTTTTTTCTTAGCTTTTTTGTATATTGTAATACCAAGATGAGTCCAGTTTCAAAATAAGAACTCACTTCACCATCCCTGGAACATTTACAGGTTAATTATATCATTAGCACATTTGTTTTACTAACAGCTACATTATGTCTTCCAATGAAAATAAATGGTAACTACATCTTGGAAGTGAAATGTAGCAAGACTTCCTACTTCCTCCTTTCCTTCACATAATAACAGGACACGTGTAGCCAATTCAAGTCCTGTTGCTATAGAATACTTGTTTGGAACTTACTATCTCAGTGCTTACCAGGTGATCTTTAGTCAGTTATCATCAGAATTCAGTAGCAGCAGATGCTCTGATCTTCAGGGTCATATTTTTTCTTGTAGGTGTTTTTAATTTTATAAATGC
Source organism: Protopterus annectens (assembly GCF_019279795.1). Lineage (NCBI taxonomy): Eukaryota > Metazoa > Chordata > Ceratodontiformes > Protopteridae > Protopterus > Protopterus annectens. The sequence goes on from NC_056737.1 coordinate 1,381,616,932, forward strand.
TGTCAGGAAACTATGCATACATGTTAGCAGCTGAAGCAGTATACTTTACCAATAGCAGTTATCCATTCATGTTTTTCCTTTTCTTTGTCTGTTTATATTTATTATGATTAATATAAGGATCTGACAATCACACAGCGAAATGGAATTCATTACTCTGGCCATTCTTGCTTTTATTTTCTTCATGGCCACACACCGCAAGTGATTCATAAAAGTGGTTATATTCTGGGAAAATTGTCTATGTTTGAATGCAAATGGCTTTTACACAATCTCTCTAAAACTCACATTGATATGTATTGTTGGAGGTGGGGGCAGTGTCTCTTTCTCTTATCTAATAAATATCATAAAATGCAGCTGTAGGACAGTTATAGTACAGCAGCCAAAGACATCTGAGCCTTTCTTTGAACAATTCACTGTTTTATTGTTATAATGCATTATTCTCATTTCTCACTGTAATTTGCTATAATTAGCTACTGTGTTTACAATTTATTTCTGTAACAACTGATTCTGCAGGTAATACTTTTCTACAGCATTTGCACCATTAAGAGTACTGTTCCCTATCTCTATCTTTATATCATTTTTATCCATATACTACATACTATTTCCCTAATCATTTTACCTCTCTTTCCTTATCTTCTATCCTTCATCCTAACACTACACTCATATTTTGCTATCTTTATTTCTTTACACACTAGCATTTTACCATGTTCTGGTCTTCCACTCATAGATTTACTTGCTTATTTCTCCCACCTAATTTTTTTTCTGCAAAGCTTGTCTTTCTAATTCTATCATTCGTACTATCTTGTTTATTTCACATTTGCATCTATTAAGTATTTCAACATGTAACATGTAAATTTCCCAAACTTATCAAAGATCATATTCCATTCTTATTAATTTGAATAGTAAGCTTCTAAAGTCTACCTACCATGTTAACATAACCATCCAAATAGTTTTCTAACAAGGTACATGCCATGCAGGCCTAGCTGTGAAGTAAGGTACCCATTCCTTACTGGTACTGACTGACCTGTGAGAGTTTGTCTAGTTATATTGCCCTTTAATTGCCTGTTTCTTTGAACCTTGATGTTTATCTCTCTCCTGGTTAATTTAGCAATACTAGTATACATGAATCTCTGAGCAGTTTTTACCAGATCCATCCTGCCCTTAGCTGCACTGTGTATGCTTGACTATTGCCACTGAGGTGTATTTCATAGAGCTGTGTGCTATTTAGGTTCATAGGTTCATAGGTGTGTACTTGGCTAATGGCCCTGGAGCCTTTACAAGCCTAGCCCATAGAAGTTCCCTGGTATCATGCCGCCTGACGTTAGTTCCCAGTGTCTCTATCAAGTAAAGCCACTGGAGAGATACCTGAGGTGAACTTTCTATTTCCCATCCATTCATCAAGATTTCTTCTGAAGAGGGCCAGTAAGGTGCTCTGATTGACATGTATGGGAAGTCTATTCCAGAGCATGGGCAGTCTCTGGGTTATGAACCTGTCCCTCAAGCATGTTCTGTTGATTGTGGTAATGAGGTTAAGTCTCTGTAGTGTGTGGTGCTGAGGGATTGGGATTTCTTTAGATGTTGCATTTCTAATGAAGCTGAGTCAGACATGGCTTTGTAAGTCAAACAGAGATTGCCTCTTAGTAGATGATATGAGACAGAGATTAGCTGGAGTTTTTTGAGTCTATCCCTGTAGGACGTATGTTTAAGGCCTAGGATCCTCTTTGTGAGGTACTTTTGTGGCCTTTCCAGCTGTTACATGTGTTTAGTGAGGTACATGCCAAATGGGGATTGTACTCGATGACTGGCCTAATGAGGGAAGAGTACAGAGAGATGGTGACCTCTTTCTTCCTGGATGCAAAACCTTTGGTAATGAGATTTGGCAGATAGAAGGACTTTCTGACTGCAGTGGCAATGTGGTGGTCAAAGGAGAGGTTGCTGTCAACCTGTGTCCCCAGATCTCTTCAAATGCCTTCAGTGTTCAGTGGGCTCCCATCAATGTGGTGATTAGTGGGAACTGAGTATTTCCTAAAAGGGATGACGACACATTTTTTTGGTATTAAACTTAAGGCCATAGTTTTGACACCAGTCTTTGGTCTCAGTGAGGCCTTTCTGTAGGATGTCTGCATCACTTGAGGAGGTAATGATGGATCCCAGCTTGCAGTCGTCTGCAGACTTGGACAGCCAGAGTTCCTCCATGTTGGCCTGGACTTCTGAGAAGTAGATGCCAAACAGAAGAGGATCCAGGACTGATCCCTGTGGGACTCCACTCATGACTGGTTGGCAGTCTGACTTGGAGTCTGCTACTTTGACACTGTGGGTTCTATCTGTTAGCCAATTTGCAAACCACCTAGTGATATAGGGATCGATGCCTAGTTTGGTGAGTTTATCAATAATTCCTGAGTGAGGAAAGGTATCAAAGACCTTGACCAGATCGAGGTAGGTTGTATGAACTGCCTTGCCATCATCCACAGCTCTGGTGACTGACTCAAAGAAGTCAACCAGGTTAAGCAAGCATGATCTACCTTTCACTAAACCAAATTGCGTGGGATCTAGAGTTTGGAGATTCCTTATATCCTTGCTAATTAGGTCCAGGATGATGCGCTCCATAACCTTGTATATCAGACTCATCAGGCTAATGGGGAAGTAATTCCCAGGGTCTGTAGTCGCTCCCCCTTTATGGAAAGGGATGACTGCAGCAGTGCACCATTTGGTAGGCTTTTGAAGTTTTGCTGAGGGATCTCAACTTTTTGTTGAGGCTAATAAGGGGTTTGTCCAGTCTTGGGACTTCACCTTTTTCTGCAACCGTTTCTTTCTTCTGTTGTAGAGTTTATTAATGGCAGGGGACCACCAGATTGGCTTCCTTTTTTGGAGGAGAGCGTCTTGGTTCTGTTGGGTATGGCTAGTTCCATGCATTTATGTACATGTTCATACAGTGCATTGGTGCATGATTTGGCAGTCATGCATCTATTTTCCATTGACTTGGTTGTCGTAAAGTTAGCCACCTCTGTTTTAGGAGCTCAAAGTCAGCTTTGGAAAAGTTTTTCATGGTGGTTACCTTTGCAGGGGGTGTGGGTGAGATGTGAATTTCCATGGTGATTAGTTTGTGGTCGGATCTAACCAGGGAGGAATTGACTATTGGTGTAAAGCAACAGTTGCCCATGTTAGCAATAACCAGGTCAAGGATGTTGCTTCCTCTAGTGGGGATAAGAATGAGCTGGTCCAAGGCATTAGAAATGTTGAATTCCAGGAAGTGTTGGGACAGTGTATTGGTGTATGAGTAGTTTTCCCAGTTGATGGAGGTATAGTTGAAGTCACCTAGTATGAGAGTGTTGGGTTGGAGCCTAATAGTTTCCAAGGTGCTTAGGAACATGGAGTGAGAGCCTGGGACATGGTTGGGGATGTATAGCAGGCTACGACCTGAAAATCCATCTTACCCACCGTTAGTTGTACATGACGCATCTCAGATGCGTTATGCTGGGCTACTAGTATGGAGGTGTGCATATCCTTTATGAATATAGAGATATAGAGACACCACCACCTTTGGAGCTTTGGTTCATGTTCTGGGGCCAAAAGGTGTGAAATGAGTTATAGGCTGGTAGCACAGGGGTGCTTTCTGCTGTTTTAAACCAGGTCTCTGTTACAGCACAAATGTTGATGTTCTCCATTTGAGGAGTGCTTTGAGCAAGTGCATCTTGAGATTTAGACTTCTAGCACTGAGCAGCATGACCCTCAGATTGCATTTATTTATAGCTGTTATGGTGATATTTGTGCAAACTAAACTCCTAATTATTCTTCCTATTATTTCTGTTCTTTTGAGCTTTACTGACCTGCTATTTTTCAACTGTATTAACCAAGAATATTCACTACTTATGTTTCTGTCTTCCTTTTGAGATCTTTACATGGGCAAACTGACTCCTGCCACTGCAGGGTGAGCATCCCACTGTGTTCTCTTCCCCTGCCAATTGGCCAGCCACCACGCTGTCATAGCTATATCTACAAAATGAAGACCAGCAGTGTGCCTATGAGGTAATCCACAACCAAATACACAGTACCAACCCTTGTAATGAATTACCAAGTACAACCCATTAAAAATAGCACAATTTAATTAGTCACAACAAAACACAATATATTTAAGGGATTTGAACTTTTTGTATTTTGTTCTGATGAAGTCCTAACTTTAAATGGACGAAAGCGGATGATTGTTTTTTTCTGATACCATTGGCTGTATAACATCATGTTTTGTTGTGACAACTGATTAAATTGCACTATTTTTAACCGGTTGTACTTGGTAAATCATTACAAGGTTTGGTACTGCTTATATCTACAAAATGGCCTCAACTGATACTGGCTTAAAGCAACAAGCAATGTTTTTCCTCCGAGTAGTAATACAACCATCCCCTACTATAACTCCAACATTTTTTCCAAAGACCCATACTATTCAATACCACTGTAAGGATAATTCCAATATGGCAGACAAAATAATCTCTTAAGTTGCTTTTCCAATTGTCACCCAGTTTAACTATAGTTTACCTTTCATAAAATGTCAATAAAATATAATATACTGTAACTTGGTCTAAATGTTGTTTCTAAGTAGCAATGACAATTATCACAAGCATACTTATGTTAACTATACTTACAATAATGTTGGATGGTGTCTGACTGCAACTCGTTCCCACACAGATAAGCAGTAACCCCGAGACACAAATCTCTCAGCCTTCCCACTTTTGTCAGAACTATGCAGTTCTACTTTGCTTCCCTTTACTACATCCCTCTTATCTCCAGTAGACAAAAATATCAGCTATTCCGCTATCGCTCATAACTATAATACCCAGTCTGCAAACAAAACATATATATTTATTTATTTAACATTCATTGACTGGGAAAGTCTGACTAGGACAGAGCCTATTTTCAGCTGAGGCCTGGGGACAAATGTTCTAGATGCATGTCTTTGTAATATGGGAGGAAACTAGAGTGCCCAGAGGAAACCCTTGCAAAAGCAGGAAGGACGTGCAGACTTTGCCCAGAAGGCATCACAGCTGAGAATCAAACCAGGGAACTTCTTACTGTGAGATGATAATGTTAACCAGTGCACCACTGTGCTGCCAAATATAGATATAGATCCTAACCTGCTACTATTTCTCTGTACAAGTGTTAATGAACTCAACCTTGGCCAAATCATAGTAAAAATATATACTACTCTTTATGTAGATAAATGAAAAATGTTTTCTATACCACATATAACTATGTAAAACTACAAAGGGCTAAGAATAATATTCAAGGACGTATGGGGTATGTATAAAAGAACTACCTAATTACAAAAATGGATAAAAATGATGCAACCCAGATATGCTAGCTGCCACTGAATTATAGCTAATGTCTAAAGTACCAAACTCTGAACTCAGATTATCCAACTATCACATTTTGAGACTTGACAATGTCTCAGAAAGATGTAGAGGTATCTTATTAATGACCAGTGACAATATAAGAGCAATATCTGTGTACTCTTGCAGAATGTAATATTCTAGACCTTGGCTATTCCACCTAATAAATCATCCAATTAAAACAGACTCAAAACCAAAACAAAGTATATCGTAGTCTGGATGCTTGAAAAATGACCAAATAACTTAATTATTTGTGGGATTCTTCCAAACAACATTACTGGTCATTAATTCCACTTATATTCTCTTTAGAAACAGACCTCCAAACTACTCCTACAATTGGCCTAATAGAATCAACCAGCTGGGAATGTTTCAAAATTATAGGCTATCTTGACCAGGCAGTTAACATATTTAATCAAATACTTAGTGGAGTCTTAAAGAAATACACTAATTTAAGAATAATTAAAATAAAAAATTAATCCCTTCTATGAGTAGACAAAACTACAAAATGTCTTATGAAGCCGTCTCAGTTGCACATTTGTCTATGGTGTAGAAGGCTGCAAGTTCTACTCCCTTACCAAGTACATGGAATAATTTTCCAATACCAAGACTGCAGTTTAGCATGGGGGGGGGGGACTGCCCTTCTGAGTTTGCTGCCTATCAGATGAAATATTATACTATTGCCCCATCTGCCTGAGCTGGTGATAGCTCAGGTGTCCTGGCAAATTTCCTCTATGTATAAATGTATGGTATGAATACCACCGCAAGTCTCCCCTGAAATTAGGTCCTTAGCCTAGAAGGACTAAACCATTTAACACAGTGAAAAAAAATAAAATAAAAATAAGGACCTCTACCTGGATATCTTGTAAAAAGAACAAAGGTCCACAGTTTTCATTCATATGCATGGTGCTTAGAAACAATTGCCAACATCAAATGCACTTAGCTAACAGAATTATTACATGCACATGTGAAATAGTAACAAAAGCAACACTTTAATTTTCCAGAACACAATCAATAAATTAATGGTGAACAATTAAACTATAGATTTTAACACTCTGGTATTCCAGCACATATGTTCACCAGTTACTTTAAATCCATTGTTATAAAACAAACAATCACAAATCAGAGTGCAAACATTCCTCAGAGTCATTGCTCTCTTCTCAGTATCCTTGCCTTTCTTATTTAAGATTGTGACCATAAAAGAAATAAAAAAACTAACAAAATAAAATCACATTGATCTCAATCCACAGAAGGCCTTCTATCATGCTAGTTAACATTTTTATGAAACTGTATTGCCTATCCCCTGACTATCATCATTAGCATAAGGTTTTCATAGGGTTCAGTCCTATCCATTTAAAAAGAAGCAATATTAATTACTCTCTTTAAGAATGGAGTCAAGCAAAAAGCTAAATCTCATAGGTCTGTCTCCATCTTTGGACAATAGACCTCGGCCACTTCCCACAAATTCCAGTTAAATATCAATGTTTCATACGGTAACAACTTTGGACTATGCCTCAATTTCTGCTAATGAAATGTATCTCCACACAAATGGACTCAAACTACTGCAGTATGTTGATGTTGCTGCTGTTCCTGTAGATTCACTTCTCTACCAAGCAACAAATACTCTAATGTCTGTGCTTAAAGACTCCATTATTATAGTCAATGAAAAGAAAAACAAACTTATATTTGGCCTTAAAGGCAAAACACTTACTCCCACTCCTGTTGCTATAAACTGCAGTACAATCCAGAAAATCAAACAGTATAAATATCTGGGAGACATTGACAATAAGCTAATCTTCACTAATCATGTAAGCAATACAGATCTTGATATTTATAAAGACTAGGAGCACTTTTACCATATAAAAACTCTGTAACCACATTGTCAAGAAAAAAACATGTAATTCCCTTTCAAACTAGTTATATTGAACAGTAGCCACAGGCAAACTCAGCACAATAGATTTTCATAGACTAAAATCAACCTACTATAAGAATGCAATATTTGCTACACTAATACTAAAAAAAAACATGCATGCAATGCAATATACTTATGAAAGATAGAATAATACCCTTTTTCTAATAAAATCAATCATATCCACCTCATATTTGCCCATAGAATTATGTAAGACACAAATTGCTCCTCACGCTCTTCAATCATCATTAAATACAAGATCAATAGATCATTGTGATCAAAGAAAAACCTACTTACTGCAAAAAAAAAAAAACACATATCATTAAAAACTGGAGAGAAAAACACCAATCTGTCTTTTTTAACAAGCAGTTGGAATTCACTCCATTATAACTGTATGATAGCACTGATTCCTTAGCTTTTAAGAAAGCAAGCAACATATTATTTAACAGTACCCTAACTTACATTAAATGTGACATTACCTAACTTATACAGCTGTAGTCTTGTCAAGTTTATTTTTCCTCTGCATACTTCTATACATAATAGCTCAACATATAATGATGTAAACCTATTTAAATTTGTCTTTTGATATGGTCATGTACATGATTGTTAATCATGCATATCGCATGTTCATTTCTTTCCTTGTTTATTTATATATATATATATATATATATATATATATATATATATATATATATATATATATATACAAACCTAAAAGGCTTAAATTTATCACCTGTAATGTCCTAGTCTTATCTGGAGTCATACATCCTAACCCTGGCCCCTGCCTCACTAGAAACAACTCCTCCCCTCCACCCCCTTCTTCCCCTACTACAAACAACCCTTCCCCCCCTCCCTATCTTCTCCTGCCTCCTCTCTTAGCACTCTTAAGGTTTTCACCATTAATGCCCACAGCCTTAACAACAAAACTCACCATTTACAAGCTTGGATTAATCACAACCAACCTGACATCATAGCCATCTCTGAAACCTGGCTCAAACCCCACATTACTGACTCTGAAATCTTACCTCCGGGTTTCCATATCCTCAGAAGTGACCGAATAAATAAAAAAGGAGGAGGCTCTGCACTAATCTACTCTAACCTTCTCTCTCTCATCCCTGTTCAAATCCCAATCCTTCAATTCAAAAATTCTGAAATAACAGCAGGTGTCCTCCGCTTAAACAAACACAAAAATATCTGCATAATTTCCTTATATATCTCCCCAGGCGATAACATCTCCACCCTTGAGAACATTCTTCACTGGGCCTCAACTGCAATAAAATATGAAACCTATATTCTAGGCGACGTCAATATTGACTGGAATAAAATCAATACACCCCCCCCCATCCATTAACCTTTACAACTTCACCCAAGTAATCCACTCTACAACTCGTCCTAACAAAAACCACCCCCCTGGGTCCATCATAGATTGGATTCTTGTCTCCCATCCAAATAAAATCAATCTCTCTGGCACTATCCCTGACACCTTCAGCGACCATCTCCCTGCCTTCATTCATCGCTCAACTAACTCAACCCAATACCAACATCAATATATTCAAACTCGTAACCTTAGCAACTTCAACCCCTCAATCTTCACAAACACTTTTAAACTAATTAACTGGCAAACCCTCAACACTCTCCCCCTTGACAACGCTGTACAGCACTTCAACTCTATCTTCCTAGATACTCTTATCTCCCTAGCTCCTCTAAGAAACAAATGAATCAAAGCCAATTCTGCTCCTTGGCTGACCAAAGAAAGTAAACAAATCATGCGTCACAGAGACAAATCCTGGAAGCTTTATCAGAAAAACAAACTGTCTTCCACCTTCCTCCAATACTCTCAACTTCGCAACCAAGTAAAGAAATTAATCACGCTGGACAAAAAAAACCTACTATAGTAAACTCCAGTCCAACAATAATATCAACCCAAAACAATTCTGGAAATCTGTTAACTCCCTTCTCCACCCTGGGACAAAGAATAATCCCTGCCCTGACCCTAGTTTAACTGACAAGGAGCTTAGCTCTCACTTCAACACTTTCTTTACAGAATCCATAGCTAAGCTAACCAAAACATTGACAAACTCAGTAAGCAGAATAAAAACTAGAATGAACAGCAGATGCAGGGTGGTATCCAACGAGATGGAGCCTGAATAATGAAAAAATTCTTTACTCAATCCAATGATCAAAATGAAGTACAAATACACATAAAGTCACAGTTTAAAAATGATAAAACAACAAGTTAAGTGCTTTTGTCAATACTCAGACTTCTTCAGAACAGTGAATTGCTGGCTGATAACTCCTTAAATACACACATAGTCAATTAGTAAAATATTACCCCACATCATTTCCATTCAATTAAGAAACATCACAGGAAGTGTAAGGTAGTAGTGAATACTCCCCCTATTTGCAAGTACACAAAAAGTCAGCTAACCAAATGTTGAATCTTAATGATAGAATTTCTATAGCACCACTTTTGAAACTTAAACAGTTATTTATGTTATGATTTATTTATATTGTCATTGGTATTTTTTGCCTTATAACATTCTTTACATGTGACACTATTGATTCAACATTTGGTTAGCTGACTTTTTGTGTACTTGCAAATAGGGGGAGTAAAGAATTTTTTCATTATTCGGGCTCCGTCTCGTTGGATACCACCCTGCATCTGCTGTTCATTCTAACCAAAACATTCCCAAACAATAATCCACCCAACTCCCTCTACTTAACTGCTAACAACCCTAACAACTGTCCTATTAACTTCCAATTCAAACCAGTGTCCACCATTTTTATAAAAAAGCTACTATCCAAACTAAAGCCATGCTCTAATGCCCCTGACAACATACCTTCCTCCTTCCTCAAATGCACAGCCGAATGTATTGCCCTCCCAATTAGCATTCTGATTAACAGATCCTTGAAAGAGTCTTACGTTCCCAAACTTTGGTGCTCTGCTTACATTCTACCTCTTCACAAAGGAGGCACAATCACCACTATTTCTAACTTCCGTCCCATTATCATTCTCTCCCCAATATCTAAAATTCTAGAAAAATGTGTCCACCACCAACTATTGCCCTTCTTAACTCAGAATCATCTACTAACTCCCACCCAGCATGGCTTCCGTCCTGGTTACAGCACCATAACTTCCTTACTATCCTTCCTAGAAACAGTCAATCAAGCCTGAGATGCCGGACTTCTTGTATCCACAGTACTGCTAGATCTATCGAAAGCCTTCAACACCATTTCCCATACACACCTTCTCTTTCATCTCGCCAACCTTAATCTCTGTACTAATGTTCTATCCTGGTTCTCCAGTTACCTATCTGACAGATCTCAAGCTGTCAGATGGAAGAACTCTACCTCTTCCTTTTTGCCTACACCTACCGGCATTCCTCAGGGGTCCATCCTCAGACCCATGCTTTTCAACATCTTTATAAATAACCTTCACCCTGCCATCCCCGACACTACAGTCATCCAATATGCTGACGACTCTACCCTAGTTTGTACCACCTCTAACATTCCCGAACTACTGACCAAAACACAAATAGCTTTTTCCACTACAGAGAACTGGATGCACCAAAACCATCTCTCCCTCAACTCCAATAAATCTAAAATACAAATTTTCCTCCCCAACAAGGTGTCCTCCTGTGACAAAAATGCTTTCAAGGTCCTAAGCCAAACCAACACTGCTATTGAAGTGGTCCCTTCTGCAAAACTCCTAGGCATCACCATAGATGAACACCTTAAATTCGATCTCCACATACACCAAAACATAAAGAAAACCCACCAAAAGTTAAGTATGCTCTATAGGAATAATCAATTTCTTTCAAACTCCTCTAGGCTGACCCTAGCAATTACCTACCTTCTACCCTCTTTACCTATATGGAGCCCCCTTCTAACTAATCTGTCTGCTTCCAACTCCTCAAAACTTGAAGTTTGCTATAATAAGATCTCTAAATTTGCCACTAAATCTAAAACCTCAACACACCACTGCCTTACCCTACAATCTCTAAACTGGTTAGAATTCCCTAACCATCTAGACTATCTCCAACTAACCACCACTCACAAATTAATATTCTACCCAGATAAATGCCCGACCTTAAACAACATCCTTCCCCCATACATCCCAAACAGATCTCTGTGATCTGAACACCAAAACATAATCTCCATCCACAAACGTAAATGTCCCGCTGGACAGCTTCTACTCTCCTTCTCCCTAGGTAAAAAATGGAACTCCCTCCCACCATCTCTTAGGACTATACCTAACACTGAATCCTTCAAGACCCAACTTTACTTATACCTATCATCCAAATGGAAATGTCCTTGCTTTCACCCTATATAAACTCTAGGGATTTCCCTCTCTAAGCTCTCTATAATCCTGCTCCACTCTACCCTCAAGTTTCTTTTTCCTTCCTCCAAAACTGATTCTGTTGACTTTCACTTGACTGTAAATATGTAAATACTGTAAATTTTGTATTGCCATTGAAAGACAAAAAAAAAAATTATTTTGCCATATTGCACTGTTTATGATGTATATTATGCATGTGATTTTCCCTGTCTGTAAAAATTTGTCTCTTGTATTTTACCTTTTACATTGTGTAACCTATTGTATTCACAACTGCTTGTGGAGCTTTTCTCACCAAGCCTCCACTGAAAATGGGCATTTCTTGGCCCAGTGGACTTCCCCAGTAATCAAACTGAAAATAAAATAAAATAAAATAAATAAAATAAATATAGAAGTCTAAATTTCAAAATGCACTCGCTCAATGCACTCCTTAAAATGGAGAACATCGACATCTGTGCTGTAACAGAGACCTGGTTCAAGGCAGCAGAAAGCACCCCTGCACTACCAGGCTATAACTCATTCCACATCTTTCAGCCCCAGAACTTGGACCGAAGCTCCAAAGGTGGTGGTGTTTCCATATTCATAAAGGGTGCGCACACCTTCAGACTGGTACCCAACATAATGCATCTGAGATACTTCAGGTGCAGCTAACATTGAGTAAGACAGTGATTCAGGTTGTAGCCTGCTAAAGGTCCCCAACCATGTCTCAAGACTCACACTCCACATTCCTAAGCACCCTGGAGAATATTTCGGTCCAACTTAACACCCTCATACTGGGCGACTTCAACTACCCTTCCATTAACTGGGGAAACTACTCATGTACCAATAGGGTTGCCCAATGCTTTCTGGAATTCATTAATTCCAATGCTCTGGACCAGCTCATTCTTACCCACACTAGAGGTAGCAACATCCTTGACCTGGTCATTACTAACATGGGTGACCATTGCTCTACACCAATAATCAACTCCTCCCTGGTTAGATCTGACCACAAACTAAACACCTTGAAAATCCACATCCCTCCCACCCCCCAGAAAGGTAAACACCATGAAAAACTTCTCCAAAGCAAACTTTGGGCTCCTAAAAATAGAGGTGGCTAACTTCATGGCACCCACGCAAATGGAGAACAGTTGCATGACCTCCGAATCATACACAAATGCACTGTAAGAACACATACACAAATGCATGGATCTCACCATACCCAATAGAACCAAGGCACTCTCCTCAATAAAAATGGAAGCCAATCTGGTGGTCCCCTGCCATAAACAAACTCTGCAACAGAAGGAGGAATCTGATGCAGAATAAGGCGAAGTCCCAAGACTGGAAAAACTCCCTTATCAGCCTCACCAAAAGGTTAAGATCCCTCATTAAATCCACTAAGGCTAGCTATGAAAACAGAATTGCAGCAGATAGTAAAAACAACCACAAGGCCTTCTAGAGTTATGTGACTGATCTCTACGGCAATACGCAGATTTGCTCTGAGCTACTGCAGAATGGTACCTCATATGCTGAGCAAACAGATATTGCCAATATACTTGCCAACAGATTCAGTGCTAACTTTACCCCTCTCTCCCCCTGACAAAGGACCAGTCACAATACCAGTAGATTGCCAGGCACCCAGTATTACTGCTGCTCAGGTTGAAACAGCACTAAACAAGGCCAAAAATACAGGTTCTATGGAACTTGTCAACATCCCTGGCTGTGTTCTGCATGAACTACAGAGTTAATTAGCACCTCGGCTGTGTGCCCTGTTCAATCACAGCCTCACCTCAGGCTTTGTCCCTACTGAATGGCACACTGCTACAGTCATCCCTTTCCACAAAGGCGGAGTGACTACAGACCCCGGGAATTATTGTCCCATTAGCTTGATGAGTCTTGATATGCAAACTATGGAAAGCATCCTCATGGGCCTAATAAACAAGGATATAGGGAATCTCCAAACTCTGGATCCTACGCTATTTGATTTTGTGAAGTGTAGATCATGCCTGCTCAACTTGGTCAACTTCTTTGAGTCAGTCACCAGAGCTGTGGATGAAGGCAAGGTGGTTCATACAGCCTACCTTAATCTGGCCAAGGCCTTTGATACCATTCCCATTCAGGAATCAGAGAAAAACTCACTAAGCTAGGCATCAACCCCTATATCACTAGGTGGGTTGCAAACTGGCTCACAGATAAAACCCAAAGTGTGAAAGTAGCTGACTCCAAGTCTGACTGCCAACCAGTCACGAGTGGAGTCCCACAGGGTTGGGTCCTAGGTCCTCTCCTGTTTGGTATCTACTTCTCTGAAGTCCAGGCCAACACGAAGGGACTTTGGCTGACAAAGTTCACAGACGATTGTAAGTTGGGAGCCATTATTAACTCCCCAAGTGATGTTGACATCCTGCGGAAAGGCCTCAATGAGACCAATGACTCATGTCAGAACCATGGCCTTAAGCTCAATGCCAAAAAATGTGTCATCATCCCCCTTGGGAAAAACCCAGTTCCCTTGAATTACCACATTGATGGTAGTCCACTGAACACAAAAGGCGTTATAAGAGATCTGGGAACACAGGTTGACAGTAACCTCTCTTTTAACCACCACATTGCCACTGTGGACAGAGAGTCATTCTATGTGGCACATCTCATTACTAAGAGTTTTGCATCCAGGATGAAAGAGGTCATTGTCTCCCTCTACTCTTCCCTCATTAGGCCAATCATCAAGTATAATGCCCCATCTGGCATCTAAATCACTAGACACCTGTTGACCTGAAATTTCTATCTTATAGGACAAAGGAACCTTTTTCAAAAATACAATGACATGTGGCCTAGATGAAATGAGACTTATTTTGACAATGACTCTTCTCAACTCATTGCTTTTGGAAAAAAAATACTAAAAGCTTTGCAAGGGCAACTGCCAGGTTTATATTTGCTAACTCAATGGACAATGAGTCTCAACTGCTATTGGCATTTAGCATTTTAAGGACCCTGACTCATCATGGTATGAGTCTTATGCAGCCAGTCTCCCTCAGTAATGAGAAGTTGTTCAAAAATGGGAAGTTATCTCTGGTTGGTATTTCAAGCATCCCAAAATTATCCACGCTAAAACTCCTACTATCAAGAAACAACAGGTACTACAGTAACATAATAGGCTTGAAGACAGACATGACTTTAACTGAAAAGTGACCTTCCAATGCATTACAATGGATTCACTTCAGTGTCTATAGTGGTCGTTTTCTGTTTTATGCTTCTGATGTTTTTTTTTTTGTCAATAGGTCTTTCTGGGACCTATGGTCAGATTCATTTTCATTGCAGCACGATAACATTTTTTTTCACCCATCATGTCATGCTTTTCCTTTCTCCTTCTTCTTCTCATCTTCCTCCTCATCCCCTTTCTCTCATTTCTTTTTCCACCACAATAACTGATGAAATTCTATTTATCTTTTGTTCATGTTACAGTATTTGATGTGAGCTGCCAGCATATGCATGGCTACTATTTCACAAGTGTTATTTAGGAACGTGGGGTTTTCCTTTTTATAAGATGGTGCTGATATGTTTTTTTTTAAGTTCAAGATATTAAGTGTCATAAGATATCTTTAATCTACTGTCAGTTCCTTATTATTTGAGAGCTATAACATGACTTAGTGGAATATTTTGCTACTTTGTAGGTTTTCAATAATGCTACACTATATTTTTTGTGCCATTTATGATGGTAGCTTGCTACTGCTGTGATATTATATCCACAGTGGTTTTACTAAACGTAGGAAATCTTCATGTCTACAGCAGATTTGTTTTCTTTCTTACTATCTTTATTTAGTCATGGTTAGGCAGACACCTAGACAATGGTTATTGCAATAGTAGGTAGTTAGACTCATCTTATCTAGCTCTTCTGTACTGCTGTATCTGCAGATAGGGTGCACGTACATTACATTTACAGTTTTATATGGATATTTTGGAATCCATACCAGAACTGATTTCTCATCCACTCTCTTCTGGTGATCTGAGTTGTAACAGCCTAATGGTTAGTCTGAAATACTGACTGTTGATCATTTTTCTTTATCATTTTATCCATATGCCCGCAGTCAGTTTCATGATAATAGTAATTTAAACCACTTATTGAGAATTGCTTAGTTCTGGTAGCCAGTTTCGGTATACTAGTTTTCCTATTGTCTTTATTTATGATTTATCCATCTCATTTGTGGCTGTGAGTATAATCAATTGTTCTGATGGGCTATAGCTGTGTGCTATGTTATTCGTACTCTTTCCAATCTGCTTGGATTGGAGTTGTATTGAATCACTATGTTGAAGTCAGTTGTAGTCATCCATAAATGTATATTCTTTATGCAATTTAATAAAGCTGACATGTATTCCTCAATGTGAAAGGTACACATTAAATTGTATCAATATTGCTGTCACACACACCTATACATACATACTGCAGTAGCCTTAGCTATTTAGGTTATATCCTACATATCAAGGATATAAGAGGATGTAACAGCCAACCAGATTCCAAAGTAGTTTTACAAGCATTGTTGCATCTTATCCTCAGGATAGAGGCACCATTTTCAGCTTGACCATGGAGAAGTTTGTTACTTCCATGGTCTGTACTGCTTCCAGCCCCAAAAAAGAAAAAGTTAAATCAAACAGTTTTTGTCACTGCAGCAGGCTAACAATGTGCCTCAGGTTCAGGTGGGTGACGTTGCTCAGGCCATCTGCTGTAGCACCCACAGCCACTATGAATCAGGGGTTAGACATGCCTTCTGTGGCTATTGGGGTCCCCACAGTGGGCAAGGGAGAGCCACTCTTATTGGTCCTGGAGAGGGAACAGGGAAGGTTTCACTGTTGTGTATAAATGCTGTACCCATCCCTGGGAAGCAACGGCTACCGTTAGTAGCACAGTTGTCCCTATTATTCTTGTCAAAAAGAAACAGCAGACCAAGCATGTATCTACTCCTCAAATTTCTTTGGATAGGAAAAGTTTACTGGGACTGGCTCATGGGTTGATTTAGGCTATTGATCCTTCTTGTAGAGTAGCTTCTGGTAAAAGAAAGAGGGATGCTTCCTTTTGTGAAAATTGTCAGGATTCCGAATCTGAACAGGAAGATGGAAGGATGGATTCAGGGTTTTGTCCTCCGATTTCTGATTCAGACTCAGAGTAGAGCTCACTTTCCAGTTGTCCTTCTGGGGTTTTCTCTTTCTCTGACACAATTGTTAGGATGCTTCAGTGTTTTCAGAGGGAGAACACTGAGATTTCTCAGTCCCTCAGAAATCACTATTAGTTGTTACAGAAGGATTTCCCAGAACCTACACCCATTCCTCCTGCCTGTCTGCTTTAGAGGATGTGTGTCTTACTGTCTGTAATTTTCCCAATAGTCATCCAGGTGTCCCTAAAAAGGTAGACAGTGTGTATAAAGTTCTTCATCTTTTACATTTTTATACACTATTTCCAAACCTGACCCAGTAGGTATATCCTTATTTGACTCTTCTGCTACTAAGCACTTAGGTAATTCCAATCCGACTCTTTATAATAAGAACAAGAAAATTATTTATTGTTATGGAAAAATAGCGTATACGTCTGCAACTTTAAATTGTCAGGCTCACATGTCAAAGTTTATTCTGACATATTGTGAAAGTATGAGGAATGTTTTATCTACAGTTTCTTCTTGTGAAGAAAAATTTGCTTTAAATAACTTAGTTTAATCAATTGCATAGGTCAATACTCATTGCCTGCAGTGTGTGCATGCCTCTGTTGGTACTTCTTTCAGGTCTATTGCCAGTGGTATAGATTTAAGGAGGCCTGCTTGACTGCATTCATAGAACCTTCCAGATGATGATGTTAAAAATGAGATTTTAAATTCTCCTTGGATAGAGATTTTAATGTTTGTCTCCTCTGCTGCAGATGTGATCAAAATGAGTGATGAAAGAGGCAGGCTTATCCAAGAAATCTCTGATTTTTCATCTCTTCTCTTCCAAATTTTCTAAGAGATTTTTTTGCCTCCTAATCCAATTTTGACTTTGTGTGTCTGGATCACTTTATCAGTTCTCTGCCTTAACCTTTGGACTATCCATTGCACCAAGAGTGTTCACAAAGTGTCTAGCTCCAGCTATAGCTCATTGCAGGCTACAGGACATCCACATTTTTCTGCATTTAGATGATCTGCTTATCTTTGCAGAAACATTTTCAAAATGTCAGGAATTTCTCTCATGGGTCAAATGTCTCTTGCACAAGCTGGGATGCCAAGCAAACATTCAAACGTCATTCTTGACTCCATCATACAGGATTGTGATCCTGGGATGCAATCAGAAACCTCATTTTAAAGAACATGTCTTTAATAGGAAAAAATAGATCTTTATCTACATATATTTTTAAGGTTTTCCATTTAGACTTTAGCCACTGCAAGGAAATACCACAGGAATTTGGGTCTCACAGCATGTATGATTCTCGTGATATTTCTGGCAAGACTGCACATGAGAAAGATATAGTGTTATCTGAAATCTCCTGGGTCACAGCGGCAGCACCCTTTATCTTTTCTGATCTTAGTACTGGAGTTTGTCAGAAGAGAAATCACTCGGTAAGGACAACAGATATCCTAAAATCAAGGTCTTCTCTTTTCTCTCTCTGCTCTAAAGAAATCAGTCACCGCAGATGTTTCAGACTTTGCTTGGGGAACAGTTTTAGGAGACATAAAAGTGCAGGTGGTGTGGGACTCCAAGGATAAACACAACCACATAAATATCAAGGAGATGCTTTCCCTGATCAAGGGACTCAATTCTTTGAGCCATCTTTGGTCCATGGAACCTCTTCAAGTTGTTACAAACAACAGCACAGTGATGTTAAGTACATCATCACCCAAGGAGGAACCAGGTCATGCTCCCTTTGCACACTAGCCTTGTTAGTCTGGTATGTAGCCATGCAGCATAATCTCATTTTGCAGTCATCCTACCTTCTGTCAGAGCAAAATTGTGTAGCAGACAAACTGAACAGGATGAGGACAGATCCTCACAAATGGAAATTAGATCCAAGGGTATTCCAAGATTTAATCCATCTGTGGGGAGTTCCTGAAGTAGACTTCTTTGTCTCCTCTCTGAACAGTCAACTGGCAAAATTCTGTTCCAGGACTCCATAGAAGAAGGCCTGGAAGACATATGTCTTTTCTTTTCTTTTCTTTGGACAGGAATGCTCCTGTATGCCTTTCCACTAATGCCCATGGTATTTATGAAGATTCAGAAGGAATCCCCCAAGATCATTGTGGTGATTTCCTTCCAGCCTAAGGGTGTTGGATAAACCCTGACATCAATCATCTTCAACTGACTGCCTGGATTATAGGGTCTTAGCTCCTTTTAGGTACCTGTTTTCTGAGGATGTGCAACAGGTACTTATTGAGGCAAAACAGCCTGCTGTTAGAAAATCATATATTAGCAAATGGAAAATGTTTTCTAGTTGGTGCCAACAAATAACCAACACCCATTCAGAGTTAGTTGTCTGGCTTTACAATATTTGTGTGAGTTACTATCCTATGGCCTTTTTTATTCCTTGGAAAAGGTTTATTTATCAGTCGTTTCAGGAAGTCTGCCAATGGATCCTCCTCTTTTAAAGTGGCTGCATGTCAACATGATCTTGAAAGGAATTTTCTATAGGACGCTTCTAGAAAAATCAGTGGCCACTCCTTGGGACCTAAATTTTGTATTAGAAAAGCTAACACTTGCTCTATTTAAACCAGCTAATCTGGCTGACTTAAGGTTCTTAACATGGAAAACAGTTTTATTGATTGCTCTGACCTCGGCAAGAATTGTATTTAAGTTGCAAGCTCTTACGGTGAGTCAACCCTGCCTCATTTTTCACAAGGACCGGGTTTCATTAAAAACTAATACTTTTATGCCTGGAGTGGTATCTGAGTTTACCTTAAGTCAAATTATCCAGCTCTCCATTTTCTTTCCTGAACCTAAAAATGAGGGAGGAAAGGATTCTATATACTTTGGATGTCCACAGACACCTCAGGTACTATTCTGACAGAACTAAGTCTTCAGATCATCAGATTAATTGTTCATTTCTTTGGAAGCTAAGAAGAAGGGACAGCAGGAGTCAAAACAGCCAATTTCCAAATTGTTGACTAAGGCTATTCCCTTTTGTTATACTCACCATAACAAAGCTATTCCAAACAGGCTCAAGATCTACTCTACAAGGACCTTGGCTTCTTTTATGGCTTTTTTAGAAAGGGTTGGATTCTAGAAATATTCTAGAAGCTGCTACTTGGTGCTCTGTATATATCTTGACAAAGCACTATAAGCTGGATTTCTTCTCTTGGCCAAGATCATGCTTTGCTAGAACCATTCTTCAGAGGATCCTGGACCCTACTCCTTCCACCTCCCAAATTTAGTTAGCTATAGTAATCTACCCATATAGCAAAGGCTATGGCAGCAGTGTGACAAATATGAAGAACATAGTACAGTTGTGTAAGTTAAACTTACCATAACAGTAAATGTTCCAATGATCACTGCTGCAGTAGGCACTCCCTCCCTCTATCTCCCTTGTTTTTTGGTATTTTTTTATGCCAGGGTGTGGACATTTATTTTTTCTTTGTCTTAGCCTTGTCCTTTCAGGAGTCAGCCTCTCTCTGCTGGCAGGAAAGCTCTGAAGGGCTTCACACCCAAACTTGTCATTTAGTCATCTCAACTCAAGCTGCTTGACAGTTTGGGTGCATGAAAGATGCCCTGAAGCTTTGGAAGCTTGTCTGTTATATCCTTTGCAGGCTGTTACCAAATATAGCTAAGGCTACTGTAGCTGAGGTTTGGTTTATATTTCTGTTTGTGATCAATGTGGTGGTTATTATGTTGGTAAAACTGAGAGAAAATTCAAGACCCGAATATATGAACACTTATATACGATTTCCAAAGGGAATATGAATAATTCCTTATTTAAAGACTCTTTACAGTGTCCAGGATTTACTAAACTTAAGTTTGGAATTTTGGAACTGGTACCTTTAAATCCAAGGGGTGGGTGGTGGGAACTTTGCACTGAGCTTATGGAATTTTTTTGGATCAAAAAACTATAAGCGGATCAATGATTGTATTACTGTTTTGCCTGTTTTAAAGAAAAGGGATTTAAATATGATATTTAAACATTATGGTATTATTCTGCACAAAACAATCATTGTTGATATATATGTTTTTTATTTTAGTACTTATTAGGTAGGGGGATGTTAACAGATTGTTAAATTCAGCAATCTTGATTTTGAGGTGTATGATAAGAGTAAAAAGGGTACGTGTTTCTTTAAATAATTTTTTTACTATATGTATGTGATCTTTAAATAATTTTTAAACAATTTTTAATTATTTGACAGTAATTATTTTAATTAGTTTGTATTGGACTTTTTGGTATAAGTGAAGGATGTTTTGATGTTACAGACTGTTCTGATGAAGTCCCAGTCTGGCATGGACGAAAGTGTTTAACCTACTGCTATTAAAGTCTTTTTTGTTTTCCTATTTATCCAAGTGTTGCTTATTGAGTATGGAGCTTATTGTATGAATACACCAGGGAGCCTACAAGCTTTTTGATTTAGTCAGTTCAACTCGAGCTGCTTGACAGTTTGGGTGCATGGAAGATGCCCTGAAGCTTTGGAAGCTGCCTGTCTATTATATCCTTGGCAGGATGTAACCCAATATAGCTAAGGCTACTGTAGCAGTGATCAATATGAAGGCTGTGCCTTTTTTGTTTGTTTGTTTTTAGAACTCCCTGCATGTGCAGAAGCATGTACGGACTTCTAGATACAGAAATGGGAAAGTCAGCTATTCTTTTTTTTAAAGAAAGAAAGAAAGAAAGAAAGAAAGAAAGAAAAGAAAAGAAATAAAATAAAATTTCATAATTATTTCCACCCCAGGATGTGTACGTTTTTCATACTTGAGAAAATGTAATTGGAACTGAAAAGCTTGTAATTTTGTTTCTTTAATTTTAATAAATGTTTTATCATTTGTGTTACTAAACTGCTTATGTTTCTGTAACAATTTTGATTGTCACAAAGCCCTTTCCTATCTATGATTACTGAAAAAGTTGGAGTACTTCCTTTCTCAGAAATATTATTGCAAAATATAATTTCCATTGACAGCATGTTAGAGTCTTTGCATGATTGTAACTATTATTTTTAGATTATGTATAGGTATGTATGTCCTTCATTATTAAGTCACATATGTCTGGAGTGTCACCTCATTATAGTGTCAAAACTTGTTCTAGGAAAATCCAAAGTGCTACCTTTATCAATAGATTCATCCAAGAATAACTATGTAGAGTGGATTTTTAACCAATTAAAGAACTAAACAATGAACTGTCTGATGCGTTAAAACCAAAACCTCTTAAAAGGAAGCCCAGCAGTAGATTGTACTAGGAAGCAGGCAGTAATACAGTCAAACTGTGCAAACATTTGACTTTATTAAAAATAACAAAAATGGTTTAGTGCTTTTATCCTTCTCCTATATGGACTTCTTCAGAATCATTATAACATGCAACCCCTACCTAATTTATAAGAAAAATGTATCCAATGATCAAAGTCCTAATTAAAAAATTCTTTAAAAAGACATGCCTTAAACAAAACATTTTTACAAAAAAATTTAAAAATTGAAAAGCACTTTACATATTACAATCTCTACTCTTCCACTAAATTCAGTGTTTTGATGCTCTATTTTTCAATACACACACATTGTACTACTGCCATTTAAACTGGGCTGCAATGTGGCATTAGCTCTAAGCTGCAAAATGTGTTTTCCAAAATCCCTCTGCAGTTGGAATGGCTATTTGACCTAAAATAAAAAATAAAAATTATCTCATATTTTGCATACCTTTGAGTGTGTAGTAGAGTATTATCTTTTTTTGTTAATACTGTATATGTGGTAGTAATTCCTTTTCTTAATGAGTACTCAGTTTTTCCTGTATAAAATATATTGCACAAGCTGCAGCAGGCAAAATATACCACTCATGCTGTACTGCAATTAAATCTACCAGAACTCCTGCATGTACTTATTTTGGACATAATAACCCCTTTCTTATAAATGATTTGTTGTACTAGCATTGGGCACTAACTGCAAATATTTGTACTTGTACCGTCTCTTTTTTAAATGACCAAGCTGCCCAGTCAGTGCTCCTCTTCCTGCATTCTCAATACTTGGCTCAGTTCTGACAAAGAGCATGTTCAATTACTTGCTGACCAAAGGAATACTGTCAAAACTGTTATGTGGGCTCCATCCTTGGTATGTTATTGTTCAACATATTTAGTAATGATCTGCCGCTATGTTCCAAAAATACCACCATAATTCAATGTGCTGATGACTCTATAATCATCTACGATGCCACATCAATTCATGAACTTTAAACATTCTCTCATATGCTTTAAAATCTGTTGAATTTTAGCTCATAGAATAAAAATATACTCTTTACCTCAAATGTCTTTATAATGCCAAAACTAACATTTCTATAATCTCAATAAACATAACAAAAATGTATGTTGTCTCCTAAACCAAACTACTATGATCAATTACTGATGATCAACTGAAATTTGATAGCCCTACCTAGGGATTAGCTAAAAAACACACCTAAAACTGGACTTGCTATATAGGGACAGAAATTACTTTACTTGACTGACAATGCCAAAAAATCTATAGCCTTATCCTTTCTACTTCCGACACTCACATATGTTACATCTGTTCCAGTGATTTACACTCAAGCCAATTCTCTAAACTAGAGAAAATATACAATAAAATTGTCAAATTTGCTACCATCTCCTCTGCTGAAATTCACCATTGTGACTCATTAAGCAAATTCAGTAGTTTTGTATTCCTCAAGTTCCTCAAATTAACTCACATTAAACAAGCTTACAGCATTCTCCACTAATCTATTATATGCCCAGACCTCAAGCCTCTCATGATGTTAATATTCTCTAGCTAGTTTCCTTAAATCCTTTACTCATGTAGGGTGTCAAAACTCTAGAATTCTCTACCATACCAATCTGTGAATCCACCAACCCCCACCTATTTAAAAGTCAAGTAAAATAACATTTCTTTTCTTACTGGACCAGTCAATGCTCATCTCTAACAGATGAAGCTACCTGATACTAGAATTTCTAACTCCTCATCTCCAGCCACCAAACAGATTATATCTATTCACCTGAGACAATCAGATGATTACCTTTCTAAATCAGCCTACTCTTCTTTCTCTCTCATACTCTAGCATTTAAACCCCTGGTGTTTATAAACAGTACATGAACACTAACACTTTCGTAATGCCTCACTCGCCAAACTCCTAACTGTACTCTCAAAACTCAACCTAAGCAACACCACATTATCATGGTTCAAGGACTATCTATCAAACAGCCAACAAGCTGTAAAATGGCAAAACTCCTTTCCCCCTCTTCTCCCAGTAACCTTAGGTATCCCACAGGGATTAGTCCTTGGTCCTCTCCACTTCACTATATTTACTAATGACCTCCACAAAGCCACTCTCCATGCCAACCTAGTCCAATATGCCAATGACTCCACCTTAATCTGCTCTGCACCCTCTCTCCAACTATTGCAGAAAATTACCCAATAATCCTTCACTGCAGTTGAAGCATGGTTAACTGACTCACAGCTAATACTCATCCCTAAAAAAACACAACTGATACTATTTCATTCCACAAAAGCCCCATTCCCCCATTTAAAATAATTTCTTTTAATAATAACCCCATCACACCAGTCTCACAGACCAAACTACTAGGAGTTGTCATAGATCACAACATGAAATTTGACAAGTATATAGCACAAACAATAACAAAAGTGCACAAAAAACTCACAACCCTTTACAAATGCAAAAACTACCTCACTAACAACTGTAAAGCATTGTCAGAAGAACCCATCTAATTTCTATATTATTCTATGCTTCCTCCATACTAATTAACCTAAACAAAGGCAACTTAAATAAACTAAACAACTGCTATAGCAAAATTGCAAATTTTGCCACTGACTCAGCCTTCAGGACCCGTTATTGTCTAGCTCTGAAACAATTATTATGGCTGGTATTACCAAACTTCCTGACCTTTAACTAGCTTACAATCATGCCCCCAAATCTAATTGTTTGTGTCTTTCGGCTTTTCCCGGTTAGGGGTCGCCACAGTGGAACTCTGGTCTGCTAATGATTGGTAGTTGAGTTTTACGTGCTGAGTTACCAGCCCTGATGCACAGCCTTCAAGAAGGTACGCCCATTCACGCATGTCTCCACACACAAGACGCTCTAGCTGAGAATCGAACCGGACAGCGTCTTACTGTGAGGCGACAACACTACCGCAGCACCCCCCCCCAAATCTAATACCACCACAAAAAAAAAAAACAGCCCTACAAGGCCTACTAAAACAGCATACAAACAAATGTCTTCTAACATACACTAACAAAGCGTTAGTTGAAATAACCAAAAGCAGGAATAGTTCAGGTGACTCCTTCTACTCCAGTGTTACTGTAAAAATATGGAATACCCTCCCTTTGGAAATTCGGATCTTAGACAGTAACTTCAGTAGCTTAACTTTAAAAACCTTCTTCGGTCCCACTTAGCCAGTGCTTGGAAGTGTACCACCTCAGACCCAGGATATCCTCCTACTAAATCAATTAGTATGCCTTATTCCACATATACTCCCCACTAACATAACACACATTCCTGTTCTAACATTTACCTCTCCTCAAACACACATATCTCCAACTTTGAATGCAGAACCTTCTATTCTATCCTTCTAGCAAGGTCATCCCAGGATGCACTAATCACCGACTTCTTCTACTGCATCATTATCTCACAGGTAGCTGTATGGTATAAACTCAGACACTGACTAAGCCTACATTTGCATTGTATCAAATACTTATTCCTGTACAAATATCTGTATGTAATACACACGTATTTGTAATGTAAAGTATTGTATAACAGCTATATCCATTTTACTATTTTCTCCTCAATTTTTTATGCGTATTGCTTTTAATCTTATTGTTTTACCTTAATGCAGCTTTTCTCCCTGGGCCTCCACTGAAAAAATGGACTTCTTACCCAGTTGGACTCTTCTAGTAAACAAATGTAAAATAAATAACTAAATAAATAAATAAATAATCCTATCTCCATAAGCATAAAACTTTATACTGGATCTTGATCTACTTTTCTCTTACTAATCAGTGAATATTTCTTCTCTTATACTTCTTTCATTCAATAAGACTTGTTAGATATTGTAAATATGTTTCGCCCTGTTTTCTACATAGTTCATTTGTCTACTTTTGAACCCAAGTTAAGGCTTATGACTTTGGTTTATCTCTTTTGTTGTAATATAATTGTTACAGAGTTAGTATTCTCTTATTGTTTTGTTTATGTAAATCAACTTTGATACTGAATGCATGTAAAATTAGAACTTTTCTCCCATGGCCTATTCAAACATCCCAGATAAACAATCAACAATAAATAAATAAATAAAAATACATTTTTGTTATTCTTCTTTCCACCTAAAGGCAATGGAAACATCAGAGTTTGTGCTAGCAAAACCCATATCAAGTAGGCTCTAGCTGTATCATGCCAAGTGTTTTCACCTTAATTTTAAATGCCTGAATTGTTGATTGATTTTCTTAATGATTTTTGTCTCCATGTGTGCCAGCTATTATGAGTATAGCTTTTAATATACTTTTCAATTCAGACTGTTGTGAACTTTAAAAAATATCTTATCTGTGTTTATCTTTTCTTCTTTTTTTATAAGAAATGTATTATTATGGGATTTTAGCTGCTCTTTTTGAGTTTTAATGCAATGATGAGGGGCCAGCTGGTATGTTAAGGTGTTTTTTAAGACCTATACGCTGCTCACTTTTTCATTTGCTTCTTTGGAAATGGTATATACTGCTTCTTAATGAGTGCTAGGGTTTTCCACAATGAGCATTTCTGGTCTCAGTAACTTAACTTTTAGCACAGAACTTACATTGCTCAACATGTCAAAAGTTAGCAGAGGACTAAAACCTTGGTGGACAGTATATATTTAGATTAAAATTTATTTGGTATAAATGTATAAAACATTGTTACAATATGATAAAATAAGTGTTGTCTGAGACAATACTGAAAGACTCACTGAAAATGATGCAAAACATTTAGATAATTTAAAGTTATACTATAATGTGACCCCTTGTTGCC
The DNA here is from genome assembly GCF_019279795.1 of Protopterus annectens. Taxonomy (NCBI): domain Eukaryota; kingdom Metazoa; phylum Chordata; order Ceratodontiformes; family Protopteridae; genus Protopterus; species Protopterus annectens. The sequence continues at coordinate 1,381,643,688 of NC_056737.1, forward strand.
TTGCTTAGACACCAGCCAGTTCAGTTCCCACAGCTGACCATCAGCTTTTCCAAGGTCCTGCCTCATTCATGAGGGTCTATCAGACCTACCTTAGTCTCCCCCAGGCAAACCCTGACCCACATCCAGTCACTGAAGAGAGTGAGGATCCTGATGCATACTTCTGCTTGCAGTGTGTTTTATATTTTATGCTTTAACTTTTCCACACCTCTCATGTTTACCAATGATGTCCTAGGATGGCTGTACAATGGGTCATACTGACATATCATCCTACATCTATGGCAACTCAGCCAATGCTTCTGCCTCCTACATATTGCATTCTGTCTACATTTCCTCACCATCTGTTGGAGATCTTCTACAAGGTGTGTATGATTAGTGAGTGCCATCTCCCAGGTTGGCCAACACCAGCACTGCAGGCAGTGGAACCACTAACTTGAGCCTGACTTACTTGGGCTATAGCCAGGGCTTTATCTCTCTCTCTCTCTCTCCCTCTGACATAGCATTGGCAAGAACATAGCTTGGTAAAGCTTTCAATAAGAATTTTAATCAGTATAGGTAGAGCTTATAAAGCTGAAAGAGGACTTTAAATAGGAATGTGAGATTTGGTTAACAACCTGCCGAACTGCCACCGATAAGTGATATCCCCTACTTAAAACCCAGATCAGTAATTAAGGAGCCTCAATCCTCACCACTGACTCCAGTGTGGGAGAGTCACGGAAAACACCAGAGCACAAAGCACACAAGATTAAAACTCCACAATTTCCCTTAAGAGCATAACAGAAACACACTATTTCCTGGGATTGGACTATATACCTCTGTCCACCTCAAATTTAATCCCTTATTATGCATTTCAGAGCAGTGTGTTCCAGTTTAAGACCTCTGACTCACTCACACTCAGAATAAATTTAAATCTCACACACTCAGACACTTATGGGAAGCCTAACACAGATTTCTGGCTGTATCCCCTCCCCAGTACAAATGGTAAATGCTGCCACCAGAGTCAGACAGTTCTACACACCCTTCAAAGGGTGATCATCATTAAAAATTAAATATCAAAATAAATGATAGCTATGACCAGAAGCATGCAGGCATTCACGGTGACCTGAGGAATTTCAAACAGGTAAAAACACTCTTTAATCTCTAAAAAACACACCGATTGTCCAGCCCCAATGTAAAGTAATGAAAAACATTTAATAATAAATAAAATGATTACAAGAATGTAAATCAACAATTTTCAATAAACACTAGAATTCAATCACCAGACATATAAAATTAAACTGTAGGATAGAAGTCCATCATCTTAGAAAACCTGTCTAAATAACTAAACTTTCCTAATCTAATTAGAGAATACTGTCCCCGATCTAATCTTAAACAGAACAGCAAGGCAAAGGCAGGCTTACAGTTTTTTGGTGAGTCCTCTCTCGACATCTACTGCACAGCACTGTAATTGACTTTCTAAACTAACTGCTCTTCAACAGACTTCAGCAGTCTCTTTTATAACCTAGGTTAACAGTCTCAACTGTATTATTTTTAAAAATAACAATCAGCTGTTGGAAAAAAGTTCATTTTCCTGTCAATCATCTGTTCAAATAATCATATAGCAACTCAGAATGTTGTAATGACATTACTTACTGATCAGCTGATTCTCCACAGAAAGTTTGTACTTTAGAATCCCTCTCACAAAGATGCGCAATATGAAATGTATCAAAACACTTACAGATTCTTTAAACATTTTGTATAAGCAGGGAAATACTCAACATTTTAAAAACTTATTTACATTTTCACAATTAGACATGCTGGCATACAAGTTAATCTGAGAATATATACAAATATCCTGCCAGATACGCTAACACAGGTGACAGTGTTTTCATTTGCTTCACACTGAGACTAGCAAATCAATGCAATCATCGCTTATATATGTACTCTATCTTTATGAGTGGTGATTATTCAAATGTTATAATACTAGCTATCACTCAAGGGAGGTTCAACCAGACAAAAGCAACTGGTTGAACTTTTTACTTTATGAAACTTTTTCTAAAAAACATTTTTGCAGGATAGCAGACCCACATCCCCAAATTTATATCTACCGATTCCTCTATCACAAATTACCGAAAAGTTGGAATCTTCTAAAATAAATCAATTACCGCTGGCACACATTTGAAAGCTATAGCAACACTGATTTCCTATGAAAACCAGTGACCCAAGAGTTCAGCTTCATCAGTGTGAACTTGAGTAGATGGCATGCCATCCAGTTTAAGCTCAAGGATGTGTATGAAAGGATGTACTTACAGCTCTGACTGGTGCTCATTCTTTTTATAGATTTTTTTTATTATTCCATTTCTGCAATGTTGTATTGTGTTTTTCTTACTTTTAGTCAATCATTGTATGGATTTTTTTGTTTTACAAGTTTATTTATTTATTTATTTTATTTATTTGCATTTGTTTACCAGGATGATCCACTGGGCCATAGCGAGCCTATTTTCAGTGAAGGCTCAGGAGAAAAGCTCCACACTAAGATGCACAATGCATACAATATGCAACATAATACATTCAATACGATAGGTCAACATGATCAGTACATATAATGCATATGCCACAGATGATGAGCACAATGATAGATTACAATATCGAAGATAAAGTGGTTTACACAATTGGAGTATCACAAGTTAGGAATAACAAGTTAGGATAATTAAGTTACCTTGCAAGTAGCTTGGGTTCTTGCTACATAGTCTAAATAAGTAACACTGCATAGCTGAACAAAGATAGGAAATAGTACCAGCACTGTAGTAAAGTAAGTGTTTTGAGATATAAAGAGCATTAACAGAGTGGCAATAAGAGAAGGTATAGGGATATAGTAGAAAGGAGCCAGGTTATGGAACTTGTTTAGTAGCTGAGCTGGCTGCAGTTTTTATATTTGAATATAAAAAATTGTTTTCTGCCATAGTAAACTATCAGACTTTCATCATGTAGCAAAAGCTCTGAGACAACAAATTGAAAATCTGACTACATAGGCTGTAAATGAATCCCTTTGTTGCTAAATTAGCAAAACAGTTTTAAACTTAACAGTATATCTCTCTTTTTCCTTGCCTAACACTGAACATCACTGCATGACTCTGCCAGACACCATGTTGTTACATTCTCACCCACCAAAATCCCTCCATTTTACTGAAAATTTCAGTCAGCAATTACAGTTATACACACGCACACACACACACACACACACACACACACACACACACACACACACACACACACACACACACACACACACACACATATACACAAATGTGCTTCAAACTGAAAATATCAGACTTGATTAATTCTGAAAGTTCTGATATATAGATATGCATATCCAATGAACAGTTTCTTCTAATAAAGAGAATATGCAACTCAGAGTGTATTAATTAGATAAATGTAATTAAATCTGATATTTGTTTTAGTGAACAATGCTTACTTCTAACAGTATGAAATGAAATGAATGGCTAACTAGTAAATTACAGAATATTAATATAAACACAATATGAAATTACAGGAAAGCCTATTTACTGATAGTTGTATTCAATAAGAAAAGAAATAGAAATGCAAGTGAAAGTGTGTGCACGTGTATTGCATTGTGTTGTGTGTCTGCATGTATACAAATCTGCATACCCAAAGGAGGGGCATTTGAAGACATGGAGACGATATCCATGTGTTCAATTTTAATGTAATATCATGATCTTTGGATTTAATTGAGTAGCAATTGTTTATTAAAGAAATGAGCCAAATCATTTCATTGCTGAAATTTAACAGGAATCTTATTGTGGCCAAGAGCAAGCAGTTGCCAAAATAAAAGAGGCCTTCTTGGCTAGTATTCTTGGTTAAATGTCATGCACAGCTAGACTGAGTGAAGTTGTACCTTAACAAGTTGAAATGCACTACAAATCAGTATATTAATGTTGATAAAATCTCAAGATTTAGCATAGATTCAAGCCTGTGGTGCAGGTGTCAGTCTGAAACATTTGTTCCTATTAGGAGGGTAAAACTTCAATATTTGAAGAAGAACATAGTTTTGTGTGTTAGTATTAAGCTAATATGTTTTAGAGGGGTATTGGAGGTGCATTTTTGAGGGCTTTCAATAAAACAAAAAGTTTGATAAGATGTGACATTGGTTCAAATAGATATGACAAGAAACTGTATAAAAGTTCAACCTGCCAAACAGTGTATGCTTGTAACACAAAAGCTGGAACCAGACATTTAACACAAAAGGTATTGCACATAAAAAGGTAGGAATAATAACTTTTTAATACAATGATGCTTTCTGTAACAACCCGCCAAAGAGTGCATGCATGTAACATAAAAGTTGGAACTAGACATTTAACAAAAATCTGTTATACATAAAAGGTAGGAATAATAACTTTTAATACAATGCTGCTTTCTGTAATGTCTTTAAATGTCAATGGTCTCACAGATAAATACAAAAAAGAAAGAGTAGTGAAATATATTAAAAATGTAGCGTGCAAATAAATATGCTACAGGAGACACACTTGGTAAGAATCGAACATGTGAATTTGATAAAGAAAAGTTTTCAGGATGGTTATTCAGCAGAATACCTGGGACAAAGGAAAAGAGGAGTACTGATATTAATTGCAAGAAGAGCTCCAATAGTGATAGAAAAGGATAAAACAGATAATAATGGTAGATTTGTAGTACTAAAGAGCTGCTGGCAAGGGAGGAGTATTATATTGGCATGTATTTATATTCCACATAAAACTGCTATAATGGAGCTTAAGAAAATTCTGGGAGAAACAATCAGCTTTCAGCAAGGAATATTACTTATAGATTGGGAATGGAATTTGATTTGCAGCAGTGAAGATGTGTCTGGTGGACCCAGGAGGGAAAGTATAACAAAAGAAGGTAGACTTTTGAAAAAAAAGTTATGAAAATAATTGGCATGGAAGATGTGAACTCAGTACTGGGAGTTTGGAGTGAATTTACATATTATTCACCAAGATACAAAAACTGGGCTGGCTACACGACATTTACATTTCACTAGAATGTGTGCATTTAAATGAAGGTCTTGATATACACCCAATAACTATTTCAGATCATGTGCCAATAATAACTAAAATAAAAACACGGGGTAATGAAATAAAAATGGCACACTGGTGCTTTCCCACATATTTATTGAAAAGAGAAAAATTTAAGGAATGGTTAGTGGAAACTATTCAAGAGCTATTAGAAAAGATAGACATTTCTTCTGAAAATACATATAGGGAGTGGGATAAAATTAAAGTGGAGTTTAAAAAAAATAGTGTGAAAATAAAAGAAAGGGAGATATGGTTAAGTAGTAACAAGAGTCATTTAGAGGGACTGACAAATGTTAAAGTATTGCAGAATAGGGAGATTCTCACAGAACAAGAAGAGGAGCAACTGCAGAATACTAAACAGAAAATGAGGATTACCTCGATAACATGCATGAGTTTAGATAGAAAGATTCCTGTTACGCAACCGTTTTTTTTAATAATAACTCTAAGACACAAAACCTTTTATTACAATGTCTCAGGCAACAGAAACTAGAAAGGGCTGTCTCCAAGCTTAGGGAGCATATAACAAGGAAGATAACAAGAGATCCTGTAGAGGTATTAGAAATATTTTGGAAATTTTATGAAACTCTATATAAAGCAGAATATGGAAATAAAAAAGATACAAATGGAAATGCTTATGGAAGAATTAAATATGCCAAGGTTAGAAGAAGATGAGGCTCAATTACTAACAGCTAGGATAGGGGGAGATGAGATAAAAATGGTAATGTATAACCAATCTACAGAAAAGTCCTCAGGAATAAATGGTATTCTTGTGGATGCTTGAAAGCTTGCAGGGAAAAAGCTGATAAACCTCTGGAAGGTTTTATTTAATAGTATTTTAAGAAGAAGACAAAGACCAACATCCTGGAAGAAAGCGGCAGCAGCTGTAATACTTAGAGGGTAAAGATCTATCATATCCAGTTTCATACCGGCCCATTTCAATACTATACCATAACTATAAAGTGTTATGTCTATAATGGCTAAAAATGGCAATCATGATGCCAAAATTGATAGATATGGATCAGTGTGGTTTTGTGGAGGGGAGGCAAACATTTGCCAACCTTAACAGAACACTGATGGTCCAGATAGAAGTAGAATGTAAGAAAATACCACTGTTGTTGTTGGATCTTGATGCAGAGAAAGCATTTGACAGAGTAAGCTGGGACTTTATGAATAGGGCAATGGAAGCATTTACATTCCCTGATAAAATTATAAGGTTAATTAGGAGAATATATGAAGGATTGGAAGTGAAAATTAAAGTTTCTGGGGTCCTCTCTGATAATTTCTGCTTGAGCAGAAGAACCAGGCAAGAGTGCTCTATTTCCCCTTTGTTATTTGTATTATATTTAGAAGCATTGGTAAAGAATGCAAGGGACTCAGAAATTCAAGGATATAATTGGCATGGTAGTCAAGAAAAGCTGTCTCTATTTGCAGAGATTACTTTATACCTGACAAAACCAGAGAAGGACACTGCAGTGTTGCAGAACATTTTGAGACAGTTTCAAATCTTTTGGGGATACAAAATTAATGAAGTTAAAACAAAGACAATAGTAGTAAATCATGTACCCACACATGAATTGGTAAAACATTATCCATATTATGGGGTATGATAAAATAATGTATTTATGAGTATGGATTAAAAATCATTCTGTTGTTGCAGCTAAGGATATGTGGTAAGAGATTAACCAAAAGATAATACAAAAACAGAGAAATTGGAAACTCTATTATATGGATATGGATAGTAAGATACAAGTAGTTAAAATGTTTTTAGTCCTTTTAGTCTTATACACAGGTTAGGCATATTTTTATCAACCAAAGGAGAAGTTGTGGATAACAATTAATAAAGAGCTGAAGGATTTTATGTGGGAGGGCAAGAAGGCAACAGTCAAGTGGGTTAAGCTGATTCTTCCAAGAGAACAAGGTGGATTGGGATTACCTGATTTGAAGGGGTATTTCAGAGCTACACAGCTAAGGCTCTTGTACATAGCACAAGTAGAAACCTATAATTGAAAGTGGAACAGGATGATCATAAAACAGGTGGGGGAGAGAGCTCAAGAAACAAGGAAAAACTAGGATTTTGGATGTAGATCTTTAAGGAGAATAAAGAATAGTTGTGTAAAATCTTATCATAACGATAGATGTCCTTTTCTTCTCTGTTGCAGTATTCTTAACATGAGGCCGTTCTCCACTGTAGGCAACTCAGTGCTGGCCAGTATACAAAAGTCTTTCACTACTGTAGGGTGCATGGTGCTTCACACATAGGCTGGTCATACATCGGCTATAAAAGTGGCATATGCACACACTAACCTCAGAACTGAATGCTCCAGGATGAAAGCCAGTCTAAGAAAAGTAGTGTATAACCATCCAAGGTAAAGAACCAAACAACCAGGGGGAAGGTGGGAGGGACTGGAATACTGCAACAGAGAAGAGAAGGGCATCTATCATTATGGTAAGATTTTACACAACTATTCTGTCTTTCTATTCATCTGTTGCAGTACTCTTAACATGAGGGAGAACACAAAAGGTCATGAGGAGAAGGTGGAGGAAGAAGTAGCTGAGCTCTCCAGAAAACCATGGCATATGTCTCTGGCAGAACCTGCCCTAGACTTAGAAATGCCCTTCAATTTGTAATGTTTAGTGAAGGTATACACAGAAGTCCATGTTGCCACTTCAAGAATAGTGCTAGTATCTAATCACTTGAAGAAATCACCTGATGAAGCTACAGCCTTAGTGAAACGGGCCTTTAGAGAAGAAACAAAGGTCTTCCCATGCTTCACATAACAGAATGAAATAGGCTTAGAAATGCAAGCAGAAAAAGTCTGCTTGGAAACAGGCAATAGAGTGCTGGGATGATAGGAGTCAAAAAGCTGCTCTGACTTCCTGAAAGATTTGGTTTTGTCTGAGTAAAATCTAAGTTGTCTATGCACATCCAGAGTGTGCAACACCTTCTCACTAGAATTTTGTGGAAAAGGAAAAAAGGTAAATAAATGAATGGACTGGTTGAGTGATAGCTATTTCATTGACTACCTTGGACATAAAGGAAGGGTTGGTAACAAGGACACACTGTCTTTATGAAAACCCTAAAAGGGAGGAGAGGCCATTAAGGCCTGGAACTCAGATACATGTCTGGCTGAAGTTATAGCTAGGAGAAGTACAGTTTACCAGGAGTAGTTTTGCAGGGATGCTGATGAAGTTGGCTGAAAAGGGGGGTGGGGCAGTTTTTTTAGTACAAAATTAAGATCCCAGAGAGGAGGGATTGTTTTCCTGGAAGGTCAAATGTGAAGAACACCTTCAAGAAATTGTTCAGCTTCATTCTGCTAGCTAGAGGGGGATAGAGGCAGACAGGCAGAACTAGCCAACATACAGGCCTTCACTGAAGAGTAGGCCAAGTCAGCATTGAGCAATTCATACAAGTAGAGTAGAACCAAGGGAACTTCCAGTGACAGTAGATCCTGGTTTCATGAGACACACCAAAGTGAAAATCTGTTCCACTTGGATAGGTAAGATTTTCTGATATTAGGTTTCCTGGCTTCCTGCAGGACCCTTAGCACATCCTCAGAGAACAGGTGTCTGAAAGGAATTAAAACCCTACCACCCAGAGAGTTAACTGGAGGGTAGGCAAGTGGGAATGGATGAGAGTTCCTTTGTCTTGTGTGAGAAGGTCCACCCTGTGAGGTAACTTGTGGTGATTGCCCTTGGCTAAAGGAAGGAAAAGAGGGAACCAATGCTGTCTTGGCCAAAAGGGAGTCATCAGCAAGATTTCTGGGTTGTCCTGCTGAATTTTGAACAGGACTTTCAGTATGATCAGAAGAGGGAAATGCATACAGAAACATCCCCTTCCAAGAGAATGAGAAGATGCCCACCTTCCAAGTCAGTGGGTGTGGGATTCTGGCACAAGACTGTGGAAGTTGTCTGTCATGGGGGAGGCAAAGAAATCTACTTGCGGTATACCCCACTGGTAGACAATTTCCAGAAACACATCCCTTTGAAGCATCCACTTGTGGGATTGTGTTAGGGACCTGCTCAAAATGTACACACAATTTTGGCTGAATGGACTGTACACTGCCTGAAGAGTCACCTGATGTTGGACTGCCAGCCCCCAAGCCTGGAGTGCCAGCCTGCATAGAAAGTAGGATTTGGTTCTCTCCTGCTTGTTCACATACCAAAGGACTGTCATATAGTCTCTGAACAGCTTTAAAGGTCTTGGGTAGAAGTGAGGATGAAAGGTCTGAATGGCTAGCAACAGCGCCCTCATCTCCCTTACACTGATGTGTTCCCTTTGTTGAGAGGGATCCATACCCCTTGTGCTTGCAAGTTTATGAAAGCTGCCCCCCCCAACCCACATCTGAAGAGTTTGTGAACAGCTCTTCAACTGGTGGCAGAGGAGGCAAGGGGCATCTTGGGTTGACTGAAACTTGCTGGATCCACTACTGGAGTTCCCTCTTCAGACAGAGGATAAGAGAAACTGGAAAGTCCAGACAATACTAATGCTGCATCGAAACTGACTTTAGGTACCATTGGAGTTTTCAAAGGTAGCAGTGGAATGGTGGATGCCATGAATCCCAAAACTCTGAGGAACTCTCTGACTTAAATGTGGTGAAGTGGCAGAAGGTTTTTGAAGAAGGAATTGAGGTCCTGCACATTCTGATGGACGAGAGACCCTCTAGAGGTCTGTGTGTACCCTGAACATCAGGAAGAGTTTATCCTCAGAGGGTGTGAGAATGGATTTTTTGTGGTTTATGGTGAATACCAGACATTGTAGAAGAGAAATGGTAAATAGGATGTTTTGCTCTAAGATCTCTGGGGAGGTTACCATAAAGAGAACATCCAGGTAAGAGAAAATGTGGATTATCTGAAGCCTGCAGTAGGCAATCATAGGGGCTAGACATTTTGTAAATAATCTTTGTGCAGTAGAAAGTCCAAAGGGAAAGCAGAGAACTGAAAATGCCAGGAAGCCACTGAAAAACATAAAAACTTCCTGCAGTTGGGGTGGATAGGAATGTGTGGATATGCATCTTTGATATACAGGGAAGCCAAGTAGGCTTGTGGCAGAATAAGGGGGACCAGTGTTTGAAAAGTTAACATATGGAAGGTGAGTACCTTCAGGAAGGTGTTGAGATGAGACAGATCCAAAATGGGTCTCAAAGGACCATCCTTTCTGGGTACTAGGAACATTCTGCAAACAGAAATAAATAAGTGAATAATAAATAAAAGACCAGCACTTGTAGAGATTTTAGTAGAATCTAGAACAGAAGTTGCTGTTAAACAAGAAATAATTAGTACAGCATATAAAATATTGCACAATAACTATATGAATCAATCAGAGAAGGTTAGAAAGGATTTGGAAGAGAAATTGGATAAGCAATTCACAAAAAAAATGGGGATATATGTATGTATCCCAAATATGCAACAAAATCTAGAATATTTGGGATTTTTGCTTGGAAATGTTTACATAGATATTTTTATACCCCAAGTAGACTCTAGAGAATTTTCCTCTGGTAGACAGCAAATGTTGGAGGCATGATGGGGAAGAAAGAGGTAATTGGGAACATATTTTCTAGGAGTGTAATGAGTTGGTAGACTTTGAAGATTCCCTGCAGGCTGCTCTGTCAGAGATACTGGGTGAGCAAATTGGTGTAACTAGGGAAATTATTTTTCTGAGCTATGGTGCAGAATCAGAATTGCCTAGTCATAGTAAGGCCTTGCTGAGTCTAATTAAATTGGCTGACAAAACAGCAGTTACTAGAAAATGGAAATCTAAGTCTAAACCAACTGTACTAGAAGTAATGAATATAGTAACAAAGATAAAACAAGTAGAATTGAGATCTTTAAAAAAGGTGGGAACAAATTACATAGGAAAAAATGGGAACTGTAGAAAATACATACAGGGGAACAATGAGGTTTAAAAGAAGGCAGGACTTGAACAACCTATATAATGTTTAACTGATTATGACTGGGAAGATTATAAGTGATGTATAATGTTTGCAACTAGGATTATATCAATATGCTTTGTGATATAACATGCTTGCAGCTGGGATTATGTCAATATTGTTTGCTTTAATTTATATAAATGCATGATTGCTTATGTCATAAGTGATAATTAATAAAGATATTTCTTATTTAAAATAAAAAAAAAGATTCAGCATAGATAGTAACTTAAGCAAGTGTCCAAAATATATATTATTTTTGTTTTTAAAATAGTTCAACACACCTACGAGATATTAAAATATATTACAAAAACAGCCAAACATCTTTAGTGTGGTCATTAATAATAATCTAATACAATAGACTGGTGCAATTCACTGAAGTAAGATTATTATCGTATAATCTGGCTACAAGGAGGAGCAAACAGCTTGAGCAGTAGTGATTCACAAATGCTGTAGAAGTGAATGAATGTGTTGTATGAGTGCATTTATCCTGGGTTGGTGGTAAGGTATATATTTTATCAAGGCTATGTGGCAAAGCACCATTGCTTCAATAATGTTCAGGGGCGGCTCGTGCTATAGGACTGCAGGACTGCAGCCCTCCCACCTAGAAAACAAATAAAAATAAAACTAAGAAACACAAAAACAAATGCCGTAATTCCCAGAAGTCTGCGCATGCGCACACGCTCTAGATACACGGGAACACTCTCAGACTGCTTTCTCAGCAGTCTAGCTAGGGGGAAAGGCATCTCGGCCCCAAGATGCCCAGCAGTCTGTGCAGTGGTGACATCACAGAATGGAGGCACTCCGGACTGCAGCAGCAGCAGACTGGACCAATCAAGATGCATGTAGCAGCTAACGAGGTGCGCTGGACCAATCGCAAGGATTTGGACTGTTCGGATATTGCTCGTCGGCAGCAATTGGACTGTTTGGAGATCTAGGGTTGCTTGTCGGCAAGGTGAGCAGTTATCTAGGCAAAGGGTGGATCATCGGCAAGGTGAGCAGTTATCTAGGCAAAGGAAGGGTGGATCGTCAGCAAGGTGAGCAGTTATCTAGGCAAAGGAAGTGTGTGTGTGTGTGTGTGTGTAATGCCCCAGTTGCTATATACCAGTGGCTACAACAAACACATGGTGGTGCGGTAGGGAATACCTCAGGCTTGAGCCCTGTACCCTGTATGCAGGTGGTAAGGGCCTAAATTCCATACCCACCACCATTTGTAAAAGATTTGCAGATTTTTGCCTCATATTTGATCTGTTCTGTTCCTCATAATATCTGTGGTTTATAAATATTTAAATGCTTACATATTTGATGGTGCAGTGGTAGCGTTGTTGCCTCACAGCTACAGATTGTCAGGTTTGATTCTTGGCTGGGGTGCCTTCTGTGTGGGGTCTGCATCTTCTCCCTGTGTTTGTGTGGGTTTGCTTTTGTATCCTCCTATGTTACAAAGACATATGTCTGCATTATTTCTTCCTGGGCCTCTGCTGAAATAGATTTTTCGTTCCAAGTCAGACTGTCCTGGTTAACAAATGTTAAATAAAATTGACAGGCATTTGAATTTCAGACTTCAGGTTTCTGAATGTTTAATTCCTTAAATATTTGATGGTGTAGTGGTAGCATTGTTGCCTCACAGCTACAGGTTCTCTGGTTTGATTCTTGGCTGGGGTGCCTTCTGTGTGGAGTCTGCATCTCCTCCCTGTGTTTGTGTGGGTTTGCTCTGGTGTCCTGTCATTTTACAAAGACGTGTCTGCAGTATTTCTCCCTGGGCCTCTGCTGAAAATTGTTTTTGTTCCTTCAGACTTTCCTGGTTAACAAATGTTAAATAAGTAAAATTAACAGGCATTTGAATTTCAGACTTCATATTCTTCAGAAAATACATAGCAACACAAAACCTTTTATTCTAGCAATTTTCTAAGTTTATAAGATGAATATTTGAAATTTGTCTCTATTTTTGGGACTGTATTCCCCCATTATTGGCTTCGTCCAGGTTTTTTGTACTAAGGTTGACAGCTATGGCAAGAACTGAATTCACTGAATATGTTTGAGGACTGTATTCCCTCATTACTGGGTTTGTCCAGGTGTTTTGTGCTAAGAGGTTGACAGCTATGGTGAGAATTGAACTCACTAAATGATAGCCATTTAAGTTTCAGTCTTCCTCTCTTTCACAAAGCAGCTGATTTGGCGTAGTGGTATGTTGCTCTGACTGTTTTGCACAGGGACCTTGGCAGTAAAATGTATGGTGGTAACACAGCATTTTATTCTAGCAACTTTCCAAGATTATACAAGCAATGTTTAATGTGTCCCTGGTTTTTGGGCTTTTGACCCCCATTTTGTTTTTTTCCAGATTTCTTGTGCTGCGAAGTTGAGATGCAGTTGAGTATTGAGTAGATTTTACAAGGAGTTGACAGCTGCAGGGGGAAAGAAGTTTAGTGATGCTTATGCTGAGTCTGCTTGCATTGTTACTAGCACACCAGGTTGTGTACTTGCTTTTGAGGCAGAAGGCTGTGGGTTCTACTCCTACAAGGGGTGGATGCTGCCGTACTGAGAATGTCCTCTTTGGCGAAGATACTAACTATGAACCTGTTATCAGTTTGCCATCCATTTCCTACTGCAATATTACTAGCTTATCATTTTTTTAATGTAATGTAGGCAATTTATTCCTCAGGGGCAACAGACACTTTATTTTTCAATGAAACCATGAAATATAAAGGTGTTTGCTAGCAGCAACCTCTTCATTAGTTACAGATTTCTTTAATGTGGAATTATTTAGATGACTTTTACTTCATCAGAGATTGTGCATATTTACTGATAATGGTGGACTGTAGAAGTTTGAGTAGACTTTTATGATGGAAATGTTCTGAACTGGGCAGTTTTGTCATTATTGGTGCATGCATTTTGCTTCATTGTTTACTGGAAAAATGTTCTGAATTGGGCAGTTTTGTCATTATTGGTGTTTGCGTTTTGTTTCATTGTTTACTGGAAAAATGTTCAAAACAAATTTAAAATGCCCTCTAACAACTGTACTGCATTGTACAAGGAATATCATTTAGTACAGTCAGGAAGGTGTCTCAAAGAGCACATGTATGTTTCATGTGCAAGGGACCTATGATTTGACAACAGCTCAAAGTTAATCTTTATCTGCCACTGGCAAAATGTATTTTCTTTGAATGTGGGTTTCAATGCTGTTTCAATGAATGTGAGTTTCAAGGGCAGATAAGTTTTAATGCAAAGTCTGTTTTCTTTGTGAGATTGCATTGCTTTGTTTAGCAGATGTCTTAGTGTTTGTGCTGTAAAATGCAAAATAAAACTTTCAAATGAAGTCCAAATCATCGTAGACGTAAAGCAGTATGCACATTAGTGTTTATGATAAATGGGGTGAAATAGCCAAGTAATGGTTCAATGGAATGGCTGGGGGGGGGGCTCCATTCGACCTTGATTTTGTGAGGGGGAAGGGTGGCAAACTCAAAGACAGCCCCGGTTGAACTATACCTCCCAGCTGTCCCGATTTTCACAGAATTAATAGATTTTTGCTTCTTATTTTCGATTTGTTCCTCATAAAATTTGTGGTTTTCTGGCAAATCATTTAGGAATTAAGTCACTAAATAATGACAGACACTGAGTTTCAGACTTCATAACCTTCAGAAAAATGCATACTAAAGTAAGACCTGTTATCCTATCAACTGTCTCAGTTTATACAAGAGCATTTTTTAGTACTGTTTTATATGTTCCCCCAATATATTTGGCCTTGTCCAGATTTATTGCATTAACAGATTGAGAGGTACATGCAAATAAAGTGCTTTATAGAATTAGGCATAGTCAAACCTCTCAACTGTTTGATTTTTGGCCCAAAATGTTGCTCTTCCCCTAATAATCCCTCCGCAAAATAGCAATTTTGGAAGAAAACATGGAGAGTTTACAATTAAGAAATAACTGTAATAGTCAGAGTTATAGATTACTTTTATTTCAGAAATGCATGTAGATTATTTTATTTTGTCAGCTGCTCAAGTTAGCAGTACTAATATTTAAAAAAGTTTCCCTTCTTTGACAGGTTCCCAGTTGTATTGTGTGGCTATTTTATATTTTTGCATCACATTTTTGGTCCATTTTTCATAAAATTGTGTTTTTTTGGCAAATTAGTGGCAAATCATTAAAGACTGAAGTTAGAAAATAATGACAGACATTTGAGTTTCAGATTTCATACCCTTCAGAAAATTCATACTAAGGCAATACCTACTATTCTATTATCTTTCTAAGTTTATAAGAGCAATATTTAAAAATTATCCTTATTTTTGGGCCTTTGTCCCACTTCTATGTATGGCTTTGTCCAGATTTCTTGCTCTGAGGTTGAGAGGTATGACAAATGTGTAAGGGCCATCACAGTCAGCCAGATGTGTCAGGGCCATTGCAGTCAGCCAGAGATATTTCAAATTGTGACATACTTGTTGCACCCCACTCCCCCATGTAGTGATTCTGGATGTGTCCAAGCAAGCCAAGGAGCAGTTATGTAAATGTGCAGAGTATCCCCCCATCAAAGGTAGACACAAGTACTACAGTGGCTTTTCGTCTATCCTTGATTTTGCAGAATGGTCTGGGTTCTGTCATATTAGACGTCGCCCGTTCGATTCTCAGTTAGAGCGTCTTCTGTGTGGTGACATGCGTGAATGGGCGTTCCTTCGTTGAAGGTTTTGCATTAGGCCTGGCAAACCAGCACGTAAAAATCTACTGCCAATCATTAGTGGACCGGAGTTCCGCTGTGGCGACCCCTAACCGGGAAAAGCCGAAAGACACAACAACAACAACTCAGAAAGTGCCTGTTGCTCTGTGTTTAAGTAGCAATGCTTTAATGACCATCAGGTAAGCTTGTCTGAGATTGTAAGATGCAAGTAAGCTTTAATAAGCATACTGTTAAAGAATTGCCAACACTGAAAGCCTTTCTGTTGTTGCCATGCAGAGAATACTTACATAATTAGATAATGTATAAGCCTTGGGTATTGAAATGCATATGACAGTATTTGTAATAGAGGACAGGATTACATTATTTTAAGAAGCTCATTACACTTGGTGGAGACTTCCAGTCATCTCTGCAGGCTTAACCCGTAAGCTAAACAGAATGCCAATCTATCATGTGTGGTCCATAACCTGTGCAGTAATCCTTTAAGCAATGTATCTTGAGCTTGTTTCTTGTTTGCTTTTCATTTTTTACTTTGATCATGTTTTCCCCATGAAACAAGTAGATAGTTGTCAGGCAGCAAGTCTTTTTTGACAAGCAACATTTTTACAAGTGGGGGCATCACAGAGATTGCTACTTTCAGCATGTTACTTGGTACTTTAATGTTGTTCTTGTTCTTCTTTCGGCTTTTCCCGGTTAGGGGTCGCCACAGAGGAACTCCGGTCTACTAATCGTTGGCAGTAGATTTTTTTTTTACAGGTGCCGAGGTGCCAGCTCGACACCCAACCTTCAGCGAAGGCACGCCCATTCTACACATGTCTTTCAAACACCACTCGACCACGGGGTGGACATGCAGACTCCACACAAAAGGTGCTCCAACTGAGAATCGAATGGGAGGACCTCTTGCTGTGAGGCAACAATGCTACTGCTGCACTACCGTTACTTGGTACTTTAATAAAGCTGAATATAAATTCTAATTAGAACTGCAATGCAAGGCGAAGTGGTTTGAGTTGAGTGCTGCTTGTTTTTATTATACTTGATTTTGACTGGCATTCCAGTAATGTATTTAAAAAAGTAATTTATTTTTTCATGCATCACAACCTTTTTGTTTCCATCTAGATATTAAGTAAGCTGTCATGCAGCCAATGCATTAAAATATTTTTTTTCTTCTACATTTCATTTTGTCTTGATTGGACTTTCATAGTGATGGTTTGGCATCCAGGGCAGCATGTTTAATTAAAGTTAGTTTTTGTGGTTTTGAGCATAGCTCCTCCCATTTCTAGTTGGCTGCACCCCTTCCCATTGACACCACCCATTCAGCTGTCTCCTGCAGCCCCACTTTGATTTGAAGTCACCAGCCGCCACTGATAATGTTGTTGTTGTGTCTTTCGGCTTTTCCCGATTAGGGGTCGCCACAGCGGAACTCCGGTCCACTAATGATTGGCAGTTGATTTTTACGTGCCGAGTTGCCAGCCCTGACGCACAACCTTCAACAAAGGTATGCCCATTCATGCATGTCTCCATGCAGAAGACGCTCTAGCTGAGAATCGAACCAGACAGCGTCTTACTGGGAGGTGACATTGCTACCGCAGCACCACCACCGTGGATTCAATAATGAACATAGCTATTACATTTCCATTGCATGTAAATGATTGTAAAGTATAAATATTTACTTACTGTTATTTCTGTAACCAGTTAAACCCAATAAATATGAGAGCTTCTTTTCAGGGGAAGCTTGGAAACAGTGTTTAAGTTACTTTCTCAGAGACACATGGTAAATGAAAGGAGACTAAAGATTCAAACACAAAACTATTCTAGGAGGCTTGGTGGCAGCTCAGACCCTTAATGCTATGTGAAAAATAGCAAGAATACTGTTACTTTGTTATATTTAGGTTAACCACTAATATATATATATATATATATATATATATATATATATATATATATATATATATATATATATATATATATATATATATATATACCATAGACATATATTATTAAGCAGTAATCTTTGACTGTGTGTTGGTATATCAGGATTTACCCATAGCTGATCTGGTTTGATCATGAGGAGACATATGCATATGGGACTTACTTTCCCACATTTGCACAATTCATCAATGCAGTTTGTTGCTGTATTTTTTTTTGACCGTTAAAAAAAAGATTTTACAAGGAACAACACACAAAAATGTAAACAGGTAGGTTTCTGTTTGTTCAGTTTTGTAGAATTTTACTCTGTCTCTCAGCATATGCCAAAAGAAAGTCTGACCACACAATGGTGCTTCGGCAGATGGATGGTCTTCTATTGGTATACGCTCAGTTTACAATGGGTACACTGGTTGGGCTGTCCAAGCAATGTGCTTGTTTTTAAATAGTAATGAGCCTTTATTGTATAATACTGCATATAAACCAAATTCATAGGTTCATAGGTTCATACTAGGCTAATGGACATTAGGGTCTTTACAGTCCTAGCCATTTAACCCAACCTAGTTTTGCCCCAGAGTTCATTTGATGCCTATATGGTGGAGTATGTCAGAAAAGAGGTAGCTAAGGGTTATGTGGGGGGGGGGGCTATGTTAATTGGGGATTAATTTATTTACTGATGACCTCTGTCCAGAGACTAGGGCACTACTCCAGGGGGTGAATTTGCAATTTTCCATCCAATGATCAAGGATTATTTTGAACAGAGTCAGGGATGAACTCTGCTTCATGTAGATGCGGGATTATTCCATAGCCTGAGGGATCCTTTCAGGCACATATCAGCCCTCTAGCAGGTTCTGTTTATGTTACAAACAATATTCAGGTCCTTGGAACTAGTGTTTCTGGTGCCGTTTGTGTTGCAGATATGCAATAGAGCCATCAGAGCTGGAGTTAAAGATGCCTTATATGATAGGCATAGATCACCTGCCAGTAGCATGTAGGAAACTAAGTACAGAGACAGGACCTTAAGGCAGTTTGTGTAGGACAAGGGTATTCATACCCTGGATTTTTCTGGTGACGAACCTTTGAGGGCATTCCAACAGTTGTAATTGCCTGGTTAGACACATGCCAAGGAGGGCATTTTACTCACTGATGGGTCTGAAAAGGGCCGAGTACAGTGGTACTATCACTTCCCTGGATCTGGATGCCATACTCTTGCTTATGAGTTGGGCGACATAGAATGACTTTCTTAGTATCCTGGATATGTGCTGGTCAAATACCAGATTACTGTATATATATTTTCCCAGATGACTATGTATTGGGTCAACTCTTAGGGCTGTTTTTAGATGGTGTAATTAGCTTGGGTAGATGCTTTCCCAAAGGGCACTATAATGCATTTCTTTGCATGGAGTTTTAATTCATGGCTATCACATCAGTCAATTGTGTATGTTAGGCGCTCTTGTAGGATGCTGGTATTGTGGGGAATATATGAGAGCTCCCAGTTTACAGTCATCTGCAAACTTTATGAGCCAGACACCTTTGACATTAGCCTTGTCTTCAGAGACGTAGATGCCAAATAGGACTGGGCCCAACACAAAGCCCTGGAGTACTCCACTGGTGACCAGTCTCTTGGTGGAGCTGGTCTAAGTAATCCTGAATTCTTTGGTCTTATCTGTGAGCCAGGTGGAAATCCAGTGAGTTATTTAGGGATTTATACCTAGTTCTGAGAGTCTGTCAACAATACCTGAGTGGGGCATTGTACTGACCAACTTGGCCATGTCAAGGTAGGCGATATGCACCATTTTCCCATCATCCATAACCATGGTGACCCTCCCAAAGAAGTCTACCAAGTTAAGTAGGCAAGACCTTCCCTTAACAATGCCAGATTGGGATGGGTCTGGTATCTGTAAATGGCCAATATCCTCGTTGATCATTTCCATGATAATTCATTACTTGACTTTACATTTTAGGCTTCTCCGACTGATGGGTCTGTAGTTCCTGGAGTAAATTGATGGTCCACCCTTATGAAGAGTGATGACCATTGCAGCCCTCCAGTCACCTGGCGTCTAACCCGTTTTGAGGCTGTAGCTGAATATCTCCAGTGATCGTACTACGTTAAGTTTTTAGCTATTTAGTAGGCAATTGGGGATATTGTCAGAACCCACTGAAGCAGTGTTTTAGCCTTAGCGAGCATCTCCAGGACCTTCTCCCTGTTGATAGTTGGCGGGGGGGGGGGGGTTATGCTAGAAAGGATTTTATGGGCATAGTGGGGGGTTGAAGTTACAGCTAAATTTATCAGCCAGTAGATTTGCTATGTCACCCTGGTCACTGAAGGTTGTATAATTTACCACCAGTTCTACACTGCTGACTATTACCTTTAAGGTTTCTGACATAGCTGAAAAAGACCTTGTGATTGTCCTTAGCTTGGGAGGCTATCCTGACATCCTAATTCACCTTGTTGAACTTTATTTGACCTTTTAGTGTCTTGTTTAGATAAATTAGAGAGCTCTTGTCTCTATGAGAGCTGCTATTTCTGATTTTGGTCAAGATATTTTTCTTTTGCTACATAGCCTGTGTGTTTTTTTGGGTTTTTTTTTTTTTTTGGTGTTAGATGTGGGCTTACTTCTGGTAGGTACAGCAGCCTCAATACATCAATTTACATGTTTGTACTGGGTTTCTGTAAATAATTTTGTCTCAATGTCTGTGTTCTCAGGATTAGGGAGAGCAATGAATTTTGACAAACTGTCACTTAATAGGACATAGTTTGCTTTAATATAGTTTCTAGCTGTTATGGTTTTAGCTGGGCTTTCCAGGTTAATTTTTATTTTGAGGGCGACAACTCTGTATTTTGCCTTAACAATAAGGCTGTGACATGGAGGGGTTAAATCCTTTCCCATATTGGTGAGTACTAGATCCAATACATTTGATCCTCTGATTGAAGAATGCACTATCTGGTTCAGGGTGCTTTTGTTGATAAAGTCCAGGAAACATTATGCCTGCCAGTTAGAGACAGTGTACATTTCCCAGTCTATAGAAGGGTAGTTAAAGTCTCCCATGAATATGGTATTTGGTTGGTTGGTGAACACCTGTAGTAGGTTTAGATAAGAGTTGTATGCTTTGTGGGTCATAGAGTTTGACCTGTAGCTGGCCAGGACATAGTTGGGAACCTTGTATATGGAGACTTGTACTTGGATGAATTCAAGGGCATCATCCTTTTTAACCAACCTAAATTTGTATTTGCTGCTAACATAGATTGAGACACCTCCGCCTATAGCCCTGTCTGTGCTGCTGTTGGTCTAAATGCATGGCACTGCCAGAGTATTTTCTGTGGCTTTAAAATAGGTTTTGGCAGCAGCATAGATGTCTATATTCTCTAAAGTGAGGAGAGCTTGCAGGATGTGGAGTTTCTTGTTTAGGGTCCTAGCACTGAGCAGTAACACCTTAAGGTTACTTTGAGTTTCTTTTTTGTTTTCATTATTATTATATTGG